>NC_135387.1:26925851-27038351 GCF_051989625.1 Stigmatopora argus
GGATGACTGAGCCTCACCGCCAGCGACCGACGCTTTCCCCAGTTTGTCCACGCCTTCCACAAAGACCTGGAGCTGGCCATGCAGGGCTTGCAGCCTGCTGGTTAGAGCGCCCACTAGAGGCCTATCCGCCAGGTCGGAAAGTTCCGATATCTGTGGACGCAAACGTACGAGTTACAACCATTTAGCCCAGGGGTGTCCAAACTTCTGTTGTGTCCAGACGCTTCCAGAAAAAAAAAATCCTGACACGTTCATTTGTTGAACATGAGGATGCCCCGCCAGTCAAAATGGATTGGACGTGTATCGATGTCAGTGGAAATGGAACAGGATCACTCGACGCTAGCCTTGCCAGTTAAAACTGAAATTTGTCTCGTATCTCAGGGCAAAAATGTGCTCGGAATTTTCCTCGCATCTCAAATTTCTTGTAGGTTGGGGCACTCGTATATCAAGGTATTACTGTACTGTATTTTCTAGACTATAAATCGCACTATTTTCAATAACACAGTAATTCAACATTGTCTATTAAAATACCGTATTTTCACGACTATAGGGCGCACTTAAAAGTCTTAAATTGTCTCCAAAATAGACAGGCCGCCTTATAATCCAGTGCGCCTTATATATGGAAGAAAATTAAAATGTGTCATTCATTGAGGGTGCGTCTTATAATCCGGTGCGCCTTATAGTCGTGAAAATATGGTACTAACAAATATTCCTCACATCACATTACTTACTGTATTTATTCGAGTATAATGCACAAAATGTACCAACAAAACTGAAGTAAAGTTCGGTGCACGTTATACAGGAGGTCTTCCCTTTTAGGACCAAATCCTGGAGAAAAACTGCCCTCCGCCGGTGAAAAAGTCCCCTCCGCAGCCCTTATGTATAATGGGAGAGGTAAAAACCTGTCTTTATCCGCCAGATGGCGATAATCTACCTTCTTTTACAAAAGTCAGCCCTCTCCAAATAGCTTTTGGCAAGTTTATAGGGTAATATTAAGTCAAAATAAAAAAAGTTGCTCCTGGAAGCGCTATCCTCGCTCAAAAAGAATGGAATCAATTGTTTGGTGAATCAGACTTTGAACATTTTAAATATTATGATGATGAATTAGACTTTAAGGATTTAAGATTGTAAATTCCATTTGAGAATTGTGTTTCCGTACCATACGTTGTGAATAAATGTTTTGTCACGGCGAAATGTGTTCAGCGATGCAATCCTTGGTGTGAGCTGAGAAAGAGTGGGTAAAAAATTTAGACCAATTTCTATGGGTGCGCGTTATACTCGATTAAATACAGTAATTATAAATGTATTAACGTGTTCACTAGCATTGATGGTAGCCCAGCATGGATAAAAAAAACAATGGGTCTTGTGTTGGGAATTGCACTGTTTGGAAGATACGTTATGTGGAAACCTAGAGGAAAGGAAGACGAGGACCTGGTAATGAGGACGCACTTTGGTCAGGTCGCACAACTCCGGCGCCTCGCCGCCGTGATAAATGGACGGCGAGCTTGGACGGCAGTTGGATTCCGGAGCGGTGAGGAGCTGTATCGCCGTGGAAATGAGCCGGGCCTGGTCCCTCATGGCCAGCAGAACGTCATTGTCCTTGAACCCGGGGAGGGCCGGCCGTGAAGTTTTTGGCCCGAGGCTTTTGCCCGCCATCTTGTTGTTTTGTTCACTGCTCTCCAGGGATACGTTCTCCACCCCCAATGGCTCTTTGCGCTGCGGTGGTCTAAGGGAGAAACAAGGACACAAAGGCTCAAAATGCTATTTTTATGGAGCGAATGTTGATTTGATGTTGTTTTCTTTCAAAGTTTGCCAATTTAATGTCACCTCTGAGGGGTACCTTACTGACTTGGATCCATTGGCCATCACTGAGCCACAACTCAAAATCCTTTTATTTTAAAAATGAAGCCAAAAAAAGCAAAAACACATTTTGTTCTGACCCACTTCCGATTTGGTATTCCGACTCGTCGCACGATAAAGACAACGAGTCTCGACGACTATTTTCTTCGGAGTCATACGCCCTCTGTTGGAACCCTGACCTATGATTAGGCTGTCGATTTCAACCATGCAGAGTCGAAACGTAACCTAAATGATTCTTATGGTACAACTACAACAGTTAAGAATCTTTCATTTTTAACACGATTCCATGATTCGATCGGTGTGTAAAAACCAGTGACGGGCCGTCAGGGCCTTCTCTGCTTGCCTAAGAAATATCTGAATCATATATTATATTTTGTCCATCAATACTTATTAAATAATTCCAAATTGTCTGTTAGCTTCCTTTCATTGCGTTTGCCCCCTGGTTGCACTGCTTCCAGATGTGTGTTTTCATATTGAAGCATTTAACCAATCACATTTCAGCCATTATTTGTTGCCAGGGTCAGAAATCTGCCTCAAAGCCTTCACAATCAGTTCTGCGGGCTCTGCTGCTTTAAACAAGCGTCGATAAGACTGTTGCTTTAACCAATCAGATTTCGAGTTGGCAACACCACAATGTATTGTCGCAGGCGTAGGGACACGTCATTGCCTTGTCGCAGGCGTAGGGATACGTCATCGCTTTCACCAACTATGATTAGCTACCAAACTGTATCTGGAGCTAGCTGCACAAGCAAATAGTATATTGTTGTGTTGATTTAAAGCCATTTTCAAGACGGACTATGCCAGAAATACGACAGGACAGGCTCGACTTTCAGCATTAGCTTCGATGGCGATAGAAAAGAAGGAAGTTAAAAAGGATTTTTGGTGAGTAAAATATGGCTATATTCCTAAATAATATTTTAATTGTGGGCCAAGTTCTGATATCTGAAAAGCTCCAGTGTTTGTATTTAATCACTAAATGCTGCTAGGAAGTGGATGTTACCCCACTGGTAAAAACGGGCCCTTCACGTTACCTTTGAGGGCCACGCTGGGATGAATCCCCAAGCTCCTCCTCTTCGTCCGTCCCCTGGGACGACTGAGGCTGGTAGGAAGCCAGGTCGCACTGCTGCAAGTTGGACAGAAGCACTCTGTTCTCATACTGCAGTTTTTTCACCTTCCCGCTGAGCTCTCCAATCTGATGGCGCGCAACTCCCAGTTCTTCCTCCAGGGGGGAAACATCCGGGTTGATGAGGACGGCCGCCTCCTGCGCGGGTTGAAGCATCCCGTCGTAAAGCAGCCTGTCCGAAAGCGACGACGTCACGGAAGAGAGGGGATCCGCCGTTGTTGGTGGCGGCGGCAGTTCCGATTTGTAGCGGTTGAGTTCGTTCATCAGCAGCTTGTTTTGCTCTTCCATCTCGATCAGAGACCTACGCAGGAGCTCCGCCTCTTCCTCCACAAACTGAAGGTGTCTCTGAAGCTCCATGACATTTTCAGATGGAGCGCCAACCGGTCCTGTCCCCGGACTAGCGCTCGCGCTGCTAAGTTCATGGGGCCCATCTGCAGGAGACAACGGCAGCGTTCTTTAGTGTTTACGGAGCATGCCGCGACAGCTTTACGGACGAAGTGTTATCTTGGAGTAAGGGTGTCAGACTCGGGTTGGTTCGCGGGCCGCTTTAACGTCAACTTGATTTCACGTGGGCCGGACCATTTTAGATATAATATTTAGATTTTTTTAAATAAATGGATTAAAAGAACTGGATTCAAAGCCCTGAATATTCAGTTTTTTATAGATCTAAAACAATCTGTATTTTAGCTTTTTGTATATATTTTTAGATTTTACAAAATGATTTTTGAACTAAAAACACAGAAAAAATGAATTTAAAAAATTACAATTATTGATTTAAAAGGGTGAAAATCAGGAAATTTAATATACATCTATACTCTTCATTTTAATTTGATCCTAAAATGTCACTCATGATTTACTTTCCCGGGCCACACAAAATGATGCAGCGGGCCAGATTTGGCCCTCGGGCCACCACTTTGACACAATGTCGCCTCACTTTTCTTTAAAGTGACGCGGCGTGGAATAAATGGCTACCTGGTGGCCCTTTCATGTCATCCATTTCCGCTCGTAGGCCTCGGTTCTCCACCTCCAGCTCTACGATTCGCCGACTCAGCAGGTTGGCTTCTTCTTCCACCAGCTTTAGGTGAACTCTGACCTCTGCTTCGCGAGTGTGAGGGGAATCGGCGACCTGCCAAAAGCAGCAGCGCAAGTGAAAAAGATTGCAAGCTTGCCTTCATTTTGTTTCAAAGTGGCATTATTGTGAAATAACCACTGTCGAGTGTTCAAAAATCACACTACGACGACCCCAAGGTAACACAATTGACCCCAAAATCCATTGCTCATTTCCTGACCGTTTTGGTAAATAACCACATGACAGATTCACGATGAAGTTTTCGTTTTGCTGATTTTGTAACAATTTGACGTGATTCAAAGCTAAGATTAGCTACCCAAGGTGAAGCTTGTTGCCTTCCCAAAAAATTTAATTTTCTGATTGGTTATGATTAGCGATAGTCCCGAGCCAATGCACAGGATATGACTATTTTTTTAAGTATCGGACGGTACAGCATTTTATCACAAGATCTGAGTGGATCCGGTTGTAGCGTGTTTATCAACTGTAGTAAATCAAACAACCAGTCAAACTGCCTAAAAGAAAAAAACTAGCTCTTTAAGGTTAAGATGAAAGAATAGCAATTACCATGGAAACCAAGCCCTATTTTATGGGTTTCAATAAAAATAAAGATTTTGTGTGGCTAACTTTTTCCACATTTCAAAATGTTCATGTCAGTAGGACGAAAAAAAAGGGATTTTCCTATATACAGTGGTACCTCGAGATACGAGCTTAATGCGTTCTGGGACTGATGTCGATTTACTCTTAACTCAAATGAACGTTTCCCATAGAAATGAACTAAAAACAAATTAATTTGTACCAACCCTCTGTAAAAAAAACACCCAAAACAGGATATTGGATTGGAAAACCTTTTTTATTTGTTCTAATTCGCCATCTATTAACAAAGTAACAAATAACTAGTGGTTTAATAGTACTAAAATGTGTTTAATAGTACTAAAATTAGACAGATTTCGCAGAGGGGAGAGATAGACGGACAGAGGGGGGGGGGCTTTTGCACGGCAACGCGCTCGTAACATAACACAAACAAATTTAAATGAAATTTTACTTGTATCTCAAATTGCTCGTATGTCGAGGTACCACTGTACTCCCATTTTCTTGTCACACATTCACCAAAGATGAGGATCCCGTCAATGAAATAATCCACGATTATTTATACGCACCTCCTCGATGGTGATGGAAGCATCGACATCCCCGTACAGCGACCTGTACTTGGCCAGCTCCTCCTTCATGGCCTCGCTGTCCTTAACCAATTTGGTCAACTTCTTGCACATGAGAGCCGATTCTTCCTTGGCGAAGTGAAGCTGACACTTGAGGTCCGAGCTGTCCTCCTGCCGTGGAGAATTGCGAGACCGCAATCCATCGGATTAATTCATCGACTATCAACGGTATTCGCCGTTGACACTGTTTTACCTGCGGAACGAGCTTCTTGTCGGCTTTGTTATTGGGGCGCGCGCCTCTTTTCTTCTGACAATTCTGAAAAAAGCAAAGAGTCATATTAGCTTATACAGTCGTACCTCGTGGTACGACATGCTCGTGGTACGACGAAAATTTCGATCGAATAATTCGCTCGCGATACGATCAAAATTTCGAGATGCGACCAAGCCAGGTGGCCATGACATGAGAGGCTGTTTATCATTGTAGCGCACTGTCTTTTTTTGCCGCATCTCTTTCGTGTGTAACTACTATATCTACGAGCACTGAACGATTTATTCAGACGAGTTTCGACCAGGAAACGCACAACGCGCATGCGCGGGCAAAAAGAGGGCTTTCTGGGTAATGAAGTATACTCGTGCACACAACACCCATAGGCAATGGCACCCTTTCTCAGAATAAAACTTCATTACCCACAATCAATATGTGGGTAGACTATTGCATTTCCTGTTTTCGCCCTAGCCTGTTAGCTCCCGTTGGCGGAGCAATCGTTAATTCAAGACTAGTATACTTCTCGTTGGCAAGTGGTCGTGCGTTATCCTATTGTGAGGACATCTGTGTGCATCATTTTCGGAATATTTTGAAGGGAATACAACAGCAAACAGCCCATCAATAGCGAACATGAGGGTGGAGGCATGGCAAACAACTAACCTGGCCAGAACGAAGGTAAAGAAAATTAAAACAAAATTAGAATTCAGTTTTGTGTAAAGTTACATTAAACGTATGTTTGAGTGTCTGTATATATTAATCCAAGTTAATTTTAATTTGTTTGTTCGGTTAAGAGTGCGTTGTCGTGGAAAGTCATTTAGGCCTTACATTTTCGCAAAAATGCAGTCAAAGGGTTCATGTGGGTTAGGTTGGACATTTTTTCCCTCTGGTCAAAAACCTTAAAAAACTCTCTAGTGCTACCAAACCATTACCCCAGTGATAAATAAACATCACCAGGGAAACACTGTGAAGAGCAAAAACATCGCAAAACTCTGGCAGAAGGAATCACTGCCGTCCATCTCCCTCGCAATAACATGGTTTGAAGTCGAGAAGATTAAAAACAAATGCGCATCAGCACCAATGAATGCAACCCTGCAAAAAAGGGTCTGAATCTGCTCTATTTTCACCCACCCAAGTGTCCACTCGGTGTATTACACGCTCCCAAAGGATCATGGCGTGTTCACGTTAGCGCACACTGCCGAGCCAGCGTATGGTGGCTCTGTGGGTCTCCATGGAAACGAGCCACTTTGCAGTGGACAACAACAAAAGAGCAAAATGGAGGGAGGGAAGGAGGACACAATGATAACAACGGGGTCTTAAAGGAAAAAAAAATGCTAACATACCCGTCAACCTCGGTTAATAATGATTGCAGTTCCCCTTATTAAGCGATTAAAAACATACAAATGCAACGCGCCACATATTTACTCACATAGGGCGCAATTAAAAGTCTAAAATTTTCTCCAAAGTGGACAAGGTGCCTAATCAGTATGCACTAAATTCAAGATTCATTAGATGTCGCTGTATGACGCTGACAGTACATTGCTTGCTGACACGCTATATTTATATAGTGAAAAGGGCATGCGCATGTCATGCTTAGAGTTTGACAATATTAGCAGTCGATGATGACGTTTTCATCTGCTAAACCTGTGTAAAACTTGGTACCAATGTTCCCTCTATTTTTTTGTTTGTCTGGGCAGAAAGACAACCTCCCTGAGCACACTGAGTACCGGTGTGAGCAACATCATCATTGCTCGCTATGGGCACACACCAGTAGCAGGTGTATGTCTACTACACATAAATGATTTAGTAATAATAAAATGTAATGATTAATATGTATGAATGGGCGGCCCGGCGGATTAGTGGTTCCCGCGTCAGCCTCACAGCTAAAAAACAAAACAAAGAGATTTTATTTTGTGCGCTCCATATGATTTGCTGTGCGCAGAGAAGACGAGAGTAGTGCGCAATTGCGCACGCGCACAGCTTAGAGGGAACATTGCTTGGTACATCATTTGAAATGATCAAAAAAACAGGAAACACGTATAAGTTAAGAGGTACGCACTAGTCCAGCCTTTCTTGGTATTGTATCTTCTTTTGATTGACATACAATGTGTGGTAACCTCAGTTTCAGTCTGCAGAAGGTCCCCACCTTGTGGACTTCCTGTGTGTGGCTCCAGTTTTTTTACCTAGATCTACAATGTCTTGTGTGTCTTGTGTCTGTCTTGCTACTGCAACCAAGAAATTTCCCGAATACGGCGATGAAATAAAGTTCTAAACTAACAAGTTAGCCAGTCAAGGTTTAGCAAGAGATCCAATGTCAAAACCCGTTAGCCTAGCATCTTGGGTTTAGCTTTTATTGCCTATTGTCATTGTACGAGTACAATGAAGGAGATCTCATCAAAATGTGTCCGCATTTGAGTCGTTCAAAAGTTTAATAGCCTTTACTTGAATCCAGGGGTGTGCAAGCTCCTATTGGTAGATGGCCTAAGAGTAAGATTTGATCCAGTTTTCTGTCAAAGACAACTACAAAAATTTGAAAACGGACTATTCCATGTCTCATTGGCTACGGTTCATCTCTGCCAACCCTCCCGGGTAAAATAGAGTGGCCGTCCAACACGGTCAAAGACGGTTACGAGGCTCTAAGAAGATAATTGTGAAAAATGTCAGCGGATAAAATGACTCGACTTCAAATGACTATGTTTTCCGATGAAAGACGGCGTTTTGTTCATCGCAAATGTCCCTTTAAAAGCGTAGCCAGTGTGGGAATCGTAACGTCCCCGTCCCTCTCACTGTGACCGTGATCCAGATGGAATTGACCTGTGGTCAGGGTCCACTAGTGTCCTCTAGCAGCATGCGATAAATCTCTCTTATTGCGGGATTATAGAGTCATCCACTCACCCGAGCACATCTGCGACACAGGTCTCACCAAAAAAAAAAAGCTTTTAAAAGGACAGTTTAAAATCCGAAATACCTTTTATTTCGGTCCTCTAAACTCATATTCAAATGAATACATTGCCGTAAAGGCCAAAAGTATATATATATATATATATATATATATATATATATATATATATATATATATATATATATATATATATATATATATATATATATATATATATATATATATATATATATATATATATATATATATATATATATATATATATATATATATATATATATATATATATATATATATATATATATATATATATATATATATATATATATATATATATATATATATATATATATATATATATATATATATATATATATATATATATATATATATATATATATTGCCATGATTTCCAACCAAGGACATTTTTTCCCTTTTTTAAATTAAAAAAAGGTGGGGTGCAAGGGAAGACAAATTCTTATGTTTTTAATGAATCCATTTTTAGATATTTGCAAAAATCAGCTTTTGGTCGGGAAAAAAATGACAATTCCAGAGTATTCTGTGTGCATAATTCCATTCATTCCCTGATTCATTCCCATCTGAAATGTTCACCAGAGTGCATTTATTTATTTACTTATTTATGACCTATTTATTTATGTCTAAAATGTCTTTTCCTGTGTCTGTATTCTCCCCCCCTTGCTACTGTGACAGTGAAATTTCCCAAATACAGGATGAATAAAGTTATCTAATCTAATGTTAGCTGCTGTGGGACATCCCTCGTTATGGTAACCATAGCAACACATCCGACACCCCCAGTCGGGCTTTCCTAACTGGGCAGCTAGCTGGCAGTCTGGCACGAGCTGGACGTGCCAGCTCCCTATTTGCCACGTCCCCACTTCCTCATTTAAAAGAAGAGCTGGACGCACACTGATGATGTCACGCTATCTCCCTTTGGAGGCAGGAAGAGGGCAACAGTGGGGGAGGAGATAAAAACTCGATGAAAAAGGGGGGGGAAGGGTGAATGTAAACGAGAACATGTGAGGGACGAGGAAGAAGAGACGCTGGAAACAAAAGATTCTGTGGCACCATCGCCCTCTTTTGATGAAGGGAATGTGCACATATTTTAGTTTAACAAAGTCTCCCAACGGCCCGTGGGCGATCAAAATGGCTGCTGATTCATTTGATTGTAGCAAGTACTTGGTCAAAGCCATGTGGTGTCCAAGGTGCGGTTGGCGGGCCGGATGTGGCCCGCTAGGGCGTCCGACAAGGCGACTAGGGCGCCGCAAAAACAGATGTTTGTGAGCTGTGTGATCAACTGCATTTTTCTCAACAAAATGACGCCTTCACTAGCAGCCAATGAGCTAATAGGGAACCTTAAAATGACCCATAACCAATGTTCCCTCTAATTTTTTGTTTGTCTGGGCAGAAAGACAACCTCCCTGAGCACACTGAGTACCGGTGTGAGCAACATTATCATTGCTCGCTATGGGCACACACCAGTATCACACCTGCCATAAGTAGGTGTATGTCTACTACACATAAATGATTTAGTAATAATAAAATGTAATGATTAATATCTATGAATGGGCGGCCCGGCAGATGAGTGGTTCGCGCGTCGGCCTCTCAGCTAAAAAAAAAAAAAAAAAAAAAAAAAAAAAATGAAAATAAAAATGGATGTTATTGTGTGCGCTCCATATGATTTGCTGTGCGCAGAGAAGACGAGAGGAGTGCGCAATTGCGCACCCGCGCAACTTAGAGGGAACATTGCCCATAACCAACAAGAAGTCACCCGGAAATGCCCCCAAATCAGTAGGAACCCACAAAAGAACAAGAAGCATCCCAGAAAGTCCTTCAAAATAAGCAGGAAATGAACCAAAATTTAGCGGAAGTGACCCGCAAATAGCCTATAATAGAAGTGAGGCAAAATGACAACAATAGATGTCCAAATAACTTACTTAAAGATGCTGTGGATGCTCATCTTTTAGTACAATCGATGGCCCTAGACGTCCAATCCTTTTTGACTGGTTCATTCAAAATGGATTGGACGTCTAGCGCCGTCAACGGCGGCAAGCAAGTGAACTTTTCATCCAAAAATAAACTGTCCCGCCGTCCCACATGAGATTTTGTGGCCTGCCAACCCACCGTACTGACTTTAACACTCCTGGTCTCAGCGTACTCTAAGCCGGAATGAAAAATAGTACCTGGATTAAAGAGACATTTAAAGTGTCAAATGGGACAAAAAGCATTTATACGGGTTGCAATTATAGGAAGAGCTGCGTGGAAGCTTTTATGGGAGCTCATCTGTCCTCCCACAGGTGAGATGATCTGCCTTCTTGTTATCACTTAATGGCTCCGTGATCTATTGCTCGTGTGGGCCTTAATGGTCGGAACCACCAGAACGGATTCGGCACGTTGTGCTCGCAAAACGAAAGCAGCTGACCATGATTGGTGCTTGTGAGGGATGCCTTCATTGGTCTGTTTTTTCTCCGGGTTCGCCAGTTTACCCCCACATCCCTAAAACATACATGCTAGGCTAATTACACACTAAATCAGGGGTGTCAGACTCGGGTTGGTTCGCGGGCTGCTTTAACGTCCACTTGATTTCACGTGGGCCGGACAATTTTAGATATAATATTTAGATTTTTTTTTTTATTAAAAGAACTCGATTAAAAACCCTGAATATTCAGTTTTTTATAGATCTAAAACAATGTATATTTTAGCTTTTTTTATATATATTTTTAGATTTTACAAAATGATTTTTGAACTAAAAACACAGAAAAAATGGATTAAAAAATGACAATTATTGACTTAAAAGGGGGGAAATCAGGAAATTTAATATAAATCTATATCTATCATTTTAATTTGATCCTAAAACAGAAAGTCAGCACTCATTATTTACTTTCCCGGGCCACACAAAATGATGCGGCGGGCCAGATTTGGCCCCCGAGCCGCCACTTTGACACAGGTGCACTAAATTGTCCTAATCTGCTATTACTGATTAGTTGTTTGTCTCCTTGTGCCCTGCAATTAGCTGTCCACCGATTCAGGGTGTCCCCGCCTGGTCCCCATGGTTATCTGGGATACGCTCCAGCACCACCGTGCCCCTTGTGAGGATAACCGGTTCAGAAAACGAATGAATAAATATTTCCTTGAGTTTTCTCCGGGTGCTCCGGTTTCCTCCCAGATCCCCAAAACATGCATGCTAGGCTAATTTTACGCTAAAAACTGTCCATATCTATTACTATTTGGTTGTTTGTCTCCCTGTGCATTACGATGGGCTCTCCACCAATTCGGGGTGTCCCCCGCCTGGTACCTATGGTTAGCTGGGATAAGCTCCAGCACCCCCCACGACCCTTGTGAGGATAAGCAGTCTGTAAAAAATGAATGAATGAATGTTCCCCAAGTGTAACCCAGAGCTGAGGACAGAACATTTGTGCTATATATTTTGAGAGGGCTATTGGGTGGGTTTTAACTGCACACGTTGCTACGCAAACACTCACAAAAAACATGTTAAGCGTAAAGCAAAGTCCGTAGCCACTGTGTCGCTACATCCGCCCACTCAAACAATAGGTAGCACTTCCTGAAGTCAGCAATAGCAAGGAACAGTTTCCTTGTGGAATTAAGTCGGATGAGGCAAAACAATCTTACACTCTAGTGCTATTTTTGCCCGACTTGATTGACAAGGAGCCAATTTTCAGGTTAAAATGAAAATATTATCACAATGAAAAATGACTTTAGTGCTTTTTAAGACTAAGTTAACATCCTCATCTTGGCTTCCCAAATGACCCAAGGACGACTATTGCGACGCCCTTTTGTGGACTTTTAAGCCTCGCTTCGTGGATTTAATACGCTTTTACCAAATGAGCTATCTATATTCTGTAACCCTCCCGCAATCAAATGTGACCTTGCCGCCTTCCAATGTCGAACGACTGTAACGGAGCCAACGTTTCAATTACCGCCACGTTTCTCAGGGGCTTAACATTTAGGCTGGAAACGTGGATATGTATACTCATTTTGCCATTGCCGTTCGTCTCTGGTGGTCAAATCTTGTTAGTGGTTTTGTTTAGTTCCTTTGCTTTTCGCCTCTTGTGTCCCTCCGGGCTTCCCTTCCTCTCATAACCAAACGGTCCTGTGTATTTCGTAATCAACCCTTGTCTGTCTATATAATCCCGTGTGTTTGTTAGTGATCGTCGGATCGTCAACTGTGTTTAACGCATGCCAAGTTACCACTACATGTTCCTCGTGTTTTCTGTCAGGTTTGGTTTTGTGATTTGATTTTTAAGTCCTTGTTTTTTTCTAAAAAAAAAAACGCCTGAAGTAATTAAAGTTTCGTTAGAGCACTCCTTCCAAGTCCAAGACTGCTTCCCTGCATTTGCGTCCAACCACCTTCCACGATTGGCGTCATTTGTTGGGGCGAATGAGCAAGTCCTACCTTGTCTATTTCCTGCTGCAGGACCTGTTTGGCCACCTCCAGATCCTGGAGCCGGACTCGGAGTTCCTCGTTCTCGTCCTCCAGGCGGGCCCTCTTCTTCTCTCCGCTGTCCAGTTGACTGTGGAGACGGATGGACACGTCCTTGGCAACCTGGGTTGAGTTAGATCAAGGGTGTCAGACTCGGGTTGGTTCGTGGGCCGCTTTAACGTCAACTTGATTTCACGTGGGCCGGACCCTTTTAGATATAACATTTAGATATTTTTTTATATAAATGGATTAAAAGAACCATGACTAAAAGCCCTGAATATTCAGTTTTTTATACTGTTTTTATATTTTAGCTTTTTTAAAATATATTTTTAGATTTTACAAAATGATTTTTGAACTAAAAACACAGAAAAAATGGATTAAAAAATTACAATTATTGATTTAAAAGGGGGAAAATCAGGAAATATAATATACATCTATTCTATCATTTTAATTTGATCCTAAAACAGAAAGTCGGCACTTATGATTGACTTTCTCGGGCCGCACAAAATGATGCGGCGGGCCAGATTTGGCCCCCGGGCCGCCACTTTGACACCTGTGGGTTAGATAGTTGAATTATCATGTCATCCCCAGCAGAGTGGTAAGAGCAGTTGACCTTTGTTGGACTTGAGCCAACACCAATTCCACTCCACGGCCATTTAAAGAATGTTACATAACGCCTAATCTGCTCCGTGTCTAAATAAAAGAACCATTATGCGCGAACGGGAGCGAGACGTTGGCACGACAGCGTTTCCGTGCTCAAGCGCTCATCCTTTGATTGGATGCGAATAAACAAATAGATGACGGAATGTGGCGAATACTCGAAATCCTTTTTAACTAAGGATCATCCTATTAAAAAAAACGACTTGCTGAAAAAAAATGCAATGAGATTATTCATTTATACTTTACAAAGACAATGAAATGCTTTCATTATTTTTGACAACCAGAATTTTGTGAGTTGTTTGATTAATTAAGTTAGTTAATGCATTACTGCACTTGACTTAATATCCTATCCGCAATCACATTCGTTCATTTGCCCCCTTCCGTCAAAATGGCGTCTTCAATGGCAGCCAATCATCAGGAAGTAAACTGGAAATGCCCAAAAATGAGCTGGAAGCGACAAACGAACGACAAGAATTCCAAAAAGTCCCTTAAAATCAATAGGAAAGGATCCCAAATTTACAGGAAGTGACCTATGAGTACCCAAAAATGGAAGTGAACAAAAAAAGTGACCCAAAATGAACTACTATTGACAAGGATAGATGTCCAATTCACTTAAACTGGGACTGTATGCTCAATTTTCAGTGCCATTGACGGCGCTAGACGTCCAATCCATTTTGACTGGGAGGGGCGAACGAACAAACAAAGCGGATTGGACGTCTGTTAGGGTTATCATTATTATAAATTTGCTTGCAATGAAGAATGCTTTGCTTTATTAGGAATATTAATCATTATTATAAATGTGCTTGAATATTAATCATTATATATATGTGCTTGCAATGAAGAATGCTTTGCTTTATTTTTAGAGTTATTGACATTAATAAAAGGCATTTTAATACATCTCTTGCAAGAGTAATGCTCGCTCCAAAGTTAACCAAAACAACTTGAAGGTCACTCCCCTTTTGCACCTGGACTTCTCGAGACTACGGTTCACATCAAGAGAACTGTAAATTGTTTTGAGAAGCATCGGCTTCTGAAGATGGTTCACATCAAGCGTTCTTGGGAAGATTCGGAGAACTGTAAATTGTTAAGAGACTCTCAATTGTTTAGACTTCTGTGATGCATGTTGTTAAATCTTATGAAATAAATTAGCAAGAGAGACATCGAGTGAACAGAATGATCTTGTCCGAAGGCGCGTGAGGATCGATTCTCTCTTGCAAGAACCCAGCTATGAGTCAGATGTCTGTTTTATTTTCGGCGGCATTTGGGAATGCCTAATGGTGAACCTATCAACGTCAATGGCTGCCAGTAAGTTAACTGGTCCAGCCTAGATGAGATCCAGGACGTAAAGTTCTGGCAAACATATTTTGAAAAAAAAAAAGAAGAAAATCCCAAAATTGTAGGTCAAAATAAATCAGTATGGGGACGTCCCTACTTTGCAACACTTTCAAAAACAAAAACAAAAATGACATCTTCTACATTGCTTTGCATTGAGTCCAAGGGAAACATTTACTGGCTACATCCTGTCTACTGTATGGCAAATTCCCTGCAAACTGTCTGTGGGAATGAGAGCAGTGTGTGAGTGGAACAGGAAATGATGTCAGACGTTCAAGGAGATTCGTCTTTGTCCTGGGAACGCGCCGGGGTTAGGGTCCCAGTCCCGTGGTGGCAGACTGGAATACGCTTTAGAAAATCAACAGTGACATGTGACGCCTTTCAAAAGAAGCGTGGCCTGACAAACGTCAACTGTGTGCGCTTCTTCCGTCGTGAGCGTTTTCACACCACACACACACAAACACACAAACACACACACACACACACACACATAAACACACACACACACACACACACACATAAACACACAAACACACACACACTAAAATTGGAATGAGGGGATGAGATCAGTGCCTTCCAGCCGAAGCAGTAGTTAAGCCAATTAGCTAAAGCAGATCAACTCCGTTTTGTTACACTCAAAATGTCGAGGTCAAGTTGGCGCTCCCAAGTGAAATGCTGACATTGGTTGATTGGCAGTGAACTGTTTAGAGAGTTTATTGACTAACATATAGTAGTCCAAAACTGCTTTAGTGAGCCGTTTCATACTCTTATTCCTTTTTAATCTGATTTGTTTTTGGACATTTTTATTTGGTTTGACGTACTGTATTTTCTCGCATTTTAGCCCCCTCCACGTAGAAGCTACACCCTTAAAATTGCCTTAAAATCGTCGAATTTTACAATTTCTCTCGTATAAGCCGCCCCAATTCACAATTTTCCCCACCATATTCATGGATTTAATAGGGAATACAGTGGTACCTCGACCTACGAGCAGCTCTACCTACGAGATGCTCGAGATACGATGAAAATTTTGATCAAATAATTCGCCCTAGATACGATTAAAATTTCGAGATGCGAGAAAGCCAGGTGGCCATGACATGAGTGGCTGTTTATCATTGTAGCGCAATGTCTTATTTG
The DNA here is from genome assembly GCF_051989625.1 of Stigmatopora argus. NCBI lineage: Eukaryota > Metazoa > Chordata > Actinopteri > Syngnathiformes > Syngnathidae > Stigmatopora > Stigmatopora argus. The sequence goes on from NC_135387.1 coordinate 26,941,804, forward strand.
CCGCATCTCTTTGATGTATAACAGATATCTACGAGCACTGAACGATTAATTCAGACGAGTTTCTCCTAGCATCGACCATGCGCATGCGCGGGCAAAAAGAGGGCTTTCTGGGTAATGAAGTATACTCGTGCACACAACACCGATAGCCAATGGCACCCTTTCTCAGAATAAAACTTCATTACCCACAATCAATACGTGGGTAGGCTGTTATTCATTCCTTAGCCTGTTAGCTCCCGCGATCGCTCATTCAAGACTACTTCTCGTTGGCAAGTGGTCATGCGTTATCCTATTGTGAGGACATTTGTGTGCATCATTTTCGGGATATTTTGAAGGGAATACAACAGCAAACAGCCCATTGATAGCGAACGTGAGGGTGGAGGCGTGGCAAACAGCTAACCCGGAAAACAAAGGTAAAAACAAACTAAAACTAAATTAGAATTCAGTTTTGTGTAAAGTTACATTAAACGTATGTTTGAGTGTGTCTGTATATATTAATTCAAGTTAATTTAAATTTGTTTGTTCCGTTACGAGTGCGTTATCGTGGAAAGCTGACAGTGCGCCTTATATATGGATCAATATTTAGCCGCAACTGCGGTAAGCAGCCCCCGACTCCATTTCCCCTGTAGAAGGTGCATGCTGGCATATATAGTATTTCTGAGATACTGTATGAATCGAAAGGATGGTCTGTTGGATAGCACATTCCGAAAGGGTGTTGCCTGCACGTAGAAAAATTTAAAAGAGAAGTCACGTGAGCAGTACAACCAGGAAGTGTGTCCGTAGCAATGGCCGGCAAAGGTGAGTTTTTTCACGTTTTATGCAAGATACAATTTTTTTTAGATTTCTAAATACATTTTGTTAAGCTTTTTATCTGTTTATCTTTTCTCTATTTTGAAATAAATGACCGTATCGGCCACATTGTCTTGTGTTATGGCGTTTCGGCTTTGTCACCTTGCAGTTTGGTGCATGTCAAGTCCAATTTGTGCGCATATAAGCCGTACCCTCCATTCAGTCATCATTTTTTAGCGACAAATACAGCGGATATGCGAGAAAATACAGTACGTCAAATGTCCAAATATCGGCACCGATAATCAGTAGATCTAAAATAAAAACCACGATGGCGGTCCATCAAAACCCCATTCGAATCCGACAAAAACTCCTATTTGGAGTTTTAATGTCTACGCCAAGTGTGTCAGACTCGGGTTGGTTCGCGGGCCGCATTAAAGTTAACTCGATTTCATGTGGGCCGGACCATTTTAGATATAATATTTAGATTTTTTATTTTTAGAAATGGATTAAAAGAACTGGATTAAAAGCCCTGAATATTCATTTTTTTAATAGATCTAAAACAACGTTTATTTGAGCTTTTTAATATATTTTTAGATTTTACAAAATGATTTTTGAACTAAAAACACAGAAAAAAAAGATTAAAAAATTATAATTATTGATTTAAAAGTGGGAAAATCAGGAAATCCAATATACATCTATAGTCTTCATTTGAATTTGATCCTAAAACAGAAAGTCGGCGGCACTCATGATTTACTTTCCCGGGCCACACAAAATGATACAGCGAGCCAGATTTGGCCCCCGGGCCACCACTTTGACACATGTGGTCTACGCAGCTCAACGGGACAGGTTTGTTCCAACAACAAAAATTCTATTCTGGTTTCATAACAATCTACTTCCATGATATTCAAAGTCCAGCCCACATTTTAAAGGTTGAATATAAAGCCCTGAGAAAAGCCACGGCAAAAGATTGATCTTGTTGCAAAAACTTTTTGTTTTGTGGCAGCTCTACTAGAAAACCAGTGCCACACAATGTGGTGTAACTTGAACCCCCGCCAGAATTCCGCCCTCGCAGACAAGGCGACAATCGCTCGTGTTGTTGCGGGACACAAAGCCATGTCAGCTTGTGTCTCCCTCCGGTGTCCTTTTTCACTACTTTGCTACTCTGTCCACGTGTACGTGACCATTTTGGACATCAGGAACACCCTTTAAATCGTGTGTTGTGGACCTGATTCAAGCATAACTTTGCCATTTTTCCTTCCAGTTGAAAGTTCATTTGGTTTCAGATCAACTCCTACGAATCCCCCTGGAAACTCTTTTCCGATTGGAATCTTCTTCCCAATCTCGTGGCTGATTCTGAGTGGCTGGTTTGAATTTTCGAACTGTCATGAGTCAAAGCAAATGATTTTAAAGCAGGAAGCGTGACCTCAGCGCAGCGGGTGGAAAAAAATGAGGTCATCCCATGAGCACGGTTATTTGAGGGAAATATGTTGGACTTGTAAGAAAAGCGGGATGGCTCATGGATTTTTTTGGGGGCCAAATGAGGAAAAGGATCAGGTTTTGAGGCTGAGTGCTGCTTTTAATTCTTTATGATAGCCAATAGTGTATTTGCACTGTAAAAGGAGATGAAGGGGAATTGGGCCACTGAAGGAATAAAAAGGGTGGCCAAGGTTGAATTGGGACTTTAACGTCACCATTGTGATTTTAAGATCAGAATGTTCCTGAATTTAACGTCAGAATTCGGAGTTTCTTCTCAGAAGTCAAATTTCTCATTTGCAATCCAGATTCCTCACTTTACTCTCAGACTTTCATCTCAGAAGTCTTGACTTTAAATTCAGATTTCTGACCCTAATCTCAGAATTTCCCAGGAATTGAACGCCACAATTCTGACTTTATTCTCAAGAATTCTCCTGAAAGTCAAATTTCTCATTTGAAATCCAGATTCCTCACTTTATTCTCAGACTTTCGACTATCATCTCAGAATAGTCCAGCCTTTAAATTCCGATTTCTCACTCTAATCTCAGAATTTAGATATTTTTTTATATTAGGGCCAATGAAGATGAAAAAGATTCTGACTTCAAAGTCCTAATTCTGCCTTTATTCAGAATGTCTGACTTTTCTCTCAAAATTCAGACTGTAAATAAAGCCACCATTTCCTTCTTGATTCGCCCAAATTTTCCCCCGTACTGATCTGAATTACACCACTAGTGTGTAAAAAAAAAAATCTAATCGATCTGCACAAGTTCCTGGATTGATAAAAAGACATTCTACTTTGAGTGAATGACTTTCTTTCATCATAATTCCTATCATATTGAAATATTAGATTAGATAACTTTATTCATCCCCTATTCGGTAAATTTCACTGTCACAGTAGCAAGAGGGTGAGAATACAGACACAGGAAAATATATTTTAGACATAAATAGGTAATAAATAAGTTAATGAATAAATAAATAAATACACATGTTGCTGAAATATATACATACATATATATATATAAATAAATATACACATGCATGTATACATACGCTTGGTCTTAACGTTCAGCCATTCCTTTCGTTAAAATATAAAATAAAAAATAAAATAAAAAATAAAAAATACAGTTATCCCTCAAATATCGCGGTTAATGTAGACCAGACATGGCCGCGATCATCGAAAAATCGCCAAGTAGGGTCACCCCTATTATAACTTTTTTTCCCCTTCAGTGCTGAGACCTAGTAGCAAAAGTGGCTTCTGCTTACGAGTTTCAGCGTGGATTTTCACATTTTTATGAACTTAAATTTGAGTTTTTTAAAATAATTACTAGCAGAAAAAAATCGCGAAGAAGTTATTTTGCGATAAGTGAACTCGCGATAATCGAGGGAAGACTGTACTGTATTCCATTTTGGTCAATGAGTTAACAAAGCTGAAATAAAAAACAGTCCCAACCTGCAGGTAATCACACGAAGCCCCATTTAGATTAGATTCAATTTAAATCTAGGCTATGACGTGTCTTTAGCCAATACATTAAGAAGCTTTCCGCTCATGATAATAGACGAGAGCTTTGACGCAAACACTCACTTTGACATCCTGCTCCAGCGTTCGGATCAGTTCGCCGTCCACTTGTCCCGTCTGGGCCACTCGGAGGGAGCGCCGCTCTGCCTTTCGTAGCCGGTACTGCAGGATGCGGCAGGTCTTGTTTGCCTGCCCGTAAAAAAAAAAACTCTTTTCAACAAAGACGCATTTTCCAGTAGCTCAGAAAGAAATTACAACCAAAACTTAATTGTCAATCCTTCGTGGGTGACCTTGAAAAGAATTGGACTGAAAACTCAAACAACCCTCAATAGGTTGCATCTGAAAGTCAGGGTGGAGGCGGGGCAAATAAAGCCAACCCGGGAGAAGAAAGGTATCCAAATTTAAAACAAAATTAGAATTAAGTTTAGTGTAAGGTTAGATTAAATTTATTTTTCAGTGTGTCTGCATCGTAATCAAAGTCCATTTAAATTTGTTTATGTTATGTTACGAGCGCGTTGCCATGCAAAAAGTGCCCCCCTCTCTCTACCCTTCCCCGAAATCCGTCTAATTTTAGTTCTATTAAACACATTTTAGTACTATTAAACCACAAGTTATTTGTTACTTTGCTAATAGATGGCGAATTAGAACAAATAAAACATTTTCTCCAATCCAATATCCTGTTTTGGGTGTTTTTTTCAGAGGGTTGGAACGAATTAATTTGTTTTTAGTTCATTTCTATGGGAAACGTTCATTTGAGTTACGAGAAAATCGACATACGAGCTCAGTCTCGGAACGCATTAAGCTCATATCTCGAGGTGCCACTGTATTTGTTACTTTGTGAGTAGATAGTAAATTAGAACAAATACAAAGATATCCCGTTTTTGGTGTTTTTTTCGGAGGGTGGGAACGGATTAATTTGTATTGAGTTCATTCCTATGGGAAAACACATGTGATCTTGGTCCCGGAACGCATTAAGCTTGTATCTCAAGGCCTAACTGTATGGCAATCTATCACCATGGTGACAGATTGCCACGCCCCTAGCAGATGGGCACGCACCTGTTCCAGTTGTTGCCGCAGTTCCTGGAGCTGGTAGACGTCATCCTCCATGTACATGTCTCGCATCTCTAGCATTTCAGATCTTAGCTCTTCCATCTCGTCCTGGAAACAGAAAGGAAGAGTGACTCGTCCATCTTTTTAGGTTTCGTATAAGACAACAATAATAATAATCATTAAGTCTCCTCCAAAACTATATCTCAAACATATGCAATGTAAACAGCAAACAAAGTTCAAACTGTGAAATACATTCTATTCAATTAAAATGACATCTTGTCACTGATTTTCTTATTACATGTAAACATGGCCTGAAAAATCACAACAAAATGAAACACACCGTATAGCAATATATGTGTAAACAACTTATTTCATGATAATATGATACTATATTAATTAACAATTAAACAATCATTCACAATATGGACAATCTAGAGTGCTGTTAGTCCAGCATGCATGTTTTGGAAATGTGGGAGTAGGCAAAGAAAAGCCACGCAAGCCTGGAGAGAACGCGCAACTCCACACAGGAAGGTCTGAACCTGGGATTGAACCCTCGATCTAAGAGGTACACGGTCGATTGGTCGCCGATCTTTTGGTCGCCCGGAAGGTTATTGATAATTACCATTTAAATCGTTGCTCAAATTCCCAAAATACAAACTGCGAATGACTATTTAGTCATACTTAATGCCCTGTTAATTATTAGGCTAAAGAAAAGCTCCAAATTTCCTGGACTTTTATTGTTTTTTGTTGGAGAACTTGTTAAGACCCTGACTGACGTACCTTCTTAAAAGGGACAGCGCATGTACATACAGACTCTTATACGCTCACACGTCGGCTCAGTGAAACTGCTCATGGCCATTGTTGGCTTTTATTGATGCGTAGACCGTGTTGTTTTACCTTGTTTTGTCGCCGGTCTTTTGGTCGTCGGTCTTTTGGTCGCTGGTCTTTTGGTCGCCGGTCTTTTGGTCGCCCGTTGTCGCGGTCCAGGCGACCAAAAGGCTGCGACCAAAAGACGGCGACCAAAAGACCGGCGACCAATCGACCGCACACGCAACCATGCACAGGCGAAACGTAACCTAAATGATTCTTATCGTACAACTACATCAGTTAAGAATCTTTCATTTTTAAATACTCTTGACACGATTCCATGATTCGATTGGTGCGTAAAAACGGGCCCTTCACGTTGGTCGCCCGTTGTCGCGGTCGGGGCAACCAAAAGACCGCCACCAAAAGACCGCCACCAAAAGACCGCCACCAAAAGACCGCCACCAAAAGACGGCAACCAAAAGACCGGCGACCAATCGACCGTACACGATCTAAGAACGGCGAGGCCGATGCGCAAACCACTCGAACACCGGGCTATCACTTGGTTAGGTTGTCTTCAAAAGAACTATAAAAATACTGTATTCTTTTTTAAATTATATTTGTCCTGTCTAATTTTTATTCTGTGTGTATATTATTTATATTTTATTATTTTTTTAACAGCTAGAGTGAATGCCCGAAAGCATATAGAAGCAAAAATGAGCATGACCGCAGGAATAAAAGTCCAATTATTTACTAGGTCAGCTACTGTTGGATCCAAACAAAGCAAAACTGTGTATGTGTCTGTGTGTACTATATCCTAAGATATAAATCTAGAGCAGCTGTTGGCAGGGTGTGTCTATCCAAAGTATAAACAATAAAATCGTGGGATTCGAGTACAATACAAGTACAGTAATCCCTCGATTATCACAATTAATGTAGACCAGACATGGCCGCGATAAACGAAAAACCGCAAAGTAGGGTCTCCCCTATTTAAAAATAAAATACATATATATTTTTTTTTACTTCAAAGCTGAGTTCTAGTAGCAAGCGGAGGACTGGGGAGCGGCTTTTTGGGCCAAAAAGAAAGTGGTCCGGCCCACATGAGATCTAGTTGCCATTAATGTGGCCCAGGAACTAAACAGAGTTTGACAACCCCCACCCCCGCCTTAAAGGTTGGCAGAGAGCCAAATCCACCCATCAAGAGCCATATAAGGCTCGTGAGTTAAGATAATGATAATTTCAAGGGCGATGGGCTGCAACGATTCATTGACTATTGAAATACTAATTTGATAATAAGTGTAGTCGATTCACGAATGCAGTGCTGCAAAACACTTGAACAGAAGCGAATGAAAACAGAACTGTGTTTATTATTGAGGGAAAACAGAAGTGCTATTGTGCTTTAAACGGCGCCAAAGTGACTTTAGCACAACTGATAATTCGTCCAGGAAAGAAATTAAGATATGAATTAAGGGTGGAACGGGAAATAGGAAGGCAAGAACACAGGAAACGCAGGAAATTAGTAGTGCCAAAAAATAAACAATATTTTGTCTGTTTCAATGTATTATTTTCTTACCTTAACTCATTAACTGCCATAGAAAAAATAATAATATATTTTTTAACTATCTTTTTCAACCGATTCCCATCCTCTGAAAACGACGCAATTGGGCCTGATTTTGAATCAATTCCGATTCGATTTCCGATCAGTTCCGATTCGATTCCCGATCAATTCAGATTCGAATTCCGATCAATTCCAATTTGATTTCCGATCAGTTCTGATTCGATTTGCGATCAATTCAGATTCGATTTGCGATCAATTCCAATTCGATTTCCGTTCAGTTCCGATTAATTCCGATTCCATTTCCGATCAGTTCCGATTCCATTTCCGATCAATTCCGATTCCATTTCCGATCAATTCCGATTCTATTTCCAATCAATTCCAATTCCATTTCCGATCAATTCCGATCAATTTCCAATCAATTCCGATTCGATTTCCGATCAGTTCCGATTCGATTTCTGATCAGTTCCGATTCGATTTCCGATCAATTCCGATTCCATTTCCAATAAATTCCGATTCCACTTCCGATCAGGGTCACATTCCCGTTCCCAACCCAAACCCCTATGAATAAAAAGTGTTCAGGATGTGACTTACTTTCAGATAATCATTCTCGGATCTCAGCTCCTCAATTTCCCGGACCAACTCCTCGTGCATTCCGTCCACCAACTCCTCGGTGAGGTCTGAGAAGGCCAGCGAGGTGCTCGCCGGCACCGAAGCGAGCGACCGTTCCTCCGCCGTCAACTGCTCGCCGGCCTCAAGCCCAACGCACAACACCCGGCCATCCTGGTGCCTCTTGGCCGGCTGCCGGCTCTCGGCCGTTCCGTCGCCGTTCAAGTTGTCCCCCTCCGGGCCGCCGCCTCGACTGCTCCTCGACTCGGCGTCACTACTGCTGGACACTTTTTGCTCGTCGGAGCCGCACTCGGACAATTCCGAACCGCTGTCTGTGAGCGACAGCTTGCCGACACCGCAGCCGGAATCCTTGGACAGGTCGTCGGAGGCGATGCTAGCGTCCGACGCCTTCCTCCTCGCGCCCGTTCCGCCGCCACTTTTGGCCTTCCCGGCCGCCGACGCCGCCACGACCGGCGAGCAGGCGGAAGACTTCCCCGCCGCCGATTTGCTAACGCTTTTCCCCTCTTTTACACTTCCAATAGGGCTCCGCCTGGAAATGTGTAAAGCTCCCGGCTTAACGTTCAGACCGGGGACTCCGATACCACCGCGGATTTTGGCCAGGGACCACCCGGGCACATCCTTGGGTCTAGCCGGCGAAGGAGCCCGGTGAGTCTTCTTCTTCTTCCCCGCCTGAGCTAAGAGCATGGCGGGCATCTCCGCGTGCTGCGTCCGCCCGCTGTCCGAGCTCTCCCCCCCGCCTTCGCTTTCCATCTTGTGCCGGAGATGGAGCCTCCGTTCCTTCGGGGAAGCGAAGGAGAGGTGAGCCGGGGGATTGTGGACATCAGACTCCTTTGACTTGGTCATTCATTCCGCTTCAAGCCGAGCCGAAATGAGAAAAAAACGGAAGCAACCGTTGTTGTTGTTGTCGAGAGGCACAAGTTCAGCTTGAATGAATCAACAACGGCGAACAGACAAAAGGAGACACAACCGTGGCTTGGCTACGTTGAAAAGCTTCCGCTGGCTGGAGGAAAAAAAACTCGGTAATTCAATGAAATTAACGCGTATTGACGACGGTGCCTGGACAGTGAAATTATGATGTGGTTAAATAATTAAAAATAAATAAAAAGCTGAATTTTCGCTATTATCGTCCAACGGTGTCTGCCTGCCTTCCAGGAGTTGTGCGTGAGGACTAGTAGGCGGGGTTGCCAGATCGGAAAGACGCTCTCCAGCCCAATCACGCCGTAAAACCCACCCACTTCAATAAAAAAAAACAGGCCAAATTACAACTCCCAGTGCAAATTAATAGAGCCATGTGTAAGAATCGCACTTTCGCTACGAATTCAATGCCAGCAATATTTCAATAAACGCTACTGTGTTTTGGGGGAAATATTTGTGTCATGTTGTAGCAAAGGTTGAGACGAAATGTTCCCATTTTAAAAGTCAATATTCAGCCCGTTTTAGTTTTTATTCATTTTTCGTTATGCTTATATACTCACAACAAGCCTATCCAAGCCAACTATGGGCCGACTTGAATTGGTTGCCAGTTAATTGCTGGGCACGATGAAAAATAACAATTTAAGTGTTCAATCAGACAAGCATGCATGTTTTTCATGGTTAATAGGTTCCAAAACTTGTCGCATTAGATGAATAACAGCGATGTAGATTAAGTGTTTTTATTGTCTCTATTCAATATTTTTTGGATTTTTAAAACCTCTCTCCAAGGGAGACACTGCACTCTAGCGGCCAGTCAAATAATCTTTTCGTCAGTCCACAAAACGAAAAAGTGAATAATAGTTGATTTGCTGTTTTTTATTTCTTTGCAAGATTTAACTACAGAAAAAAAGAAAACTATTTGAAGAGCATTAGAAATAAATTTCAGTAGGAAAAGGGGTCATACAATCTTAAAATTCTCTTTGCCCACTACGAAATACGATTTTTGATTATTTTGGCAGCAGTTTTATATATATATATATTTCCAACTCTTAAGAAAATATTCAAAAAGTGTAAGTTAGTAATTAATTTTCATTTCGAAGTCTTGACAAAAAAACGGTGTGTACAAGTATATTTTTATTCATGACAATTATTTGTATTTCCCATATTGAAATTGTCATTGTTATTATTTCTACTGGTTTACGTGTATCTCATTTTTATTGTAAGATATCTTTATGAATATCTGTTCAATTTAATGTAAACTGGTTAAACTGCATTCTTTTTTTTCAAACAACTATAGTATTCTGTTTGGGTTAGGCGATAAAATAAAAGTTACTGGAAATATATATATATACGTAAAATACATTTTGGAGTTAATTCCCCAAAGTATTTGTAATATTCATTTATTTTCTCGGAGTTTGTGCCATTTGACCATCGAGTCTCATCTGAATGCTGTATTGCGCCACATTCCGGTAACGACCCACTCCTTTTCATTGAATTACCATTGGACGATATACTCCCTCCCTCACATTTGATTGGTTGTCAAAAATGTCAGTCATTCTTCCATCCCATTCCCCGCTGCTAGCAACTTCCGCTTCTGTGTCAAACCCAAAGCTCAGCTCTAAATTCCTTTTCTGGACTTGTCAAATCGTTTAAATTGCTCTCACCGTGCAGGTAAGACGCATTTTGACAGTGTCACTTCATAATTCTCTACTAAATGTAATAACTTTCAATTTTAATTGATGTTTTGTCCTAAATCGGCTTCTGTGTTGCGGGAGCCTTCTTCTTGTCTTAGCTGCGAGGCTAACATGAACTATGCTACCTGTCAATAGTCTCGATGAACTGTCAGTGGGATTTATGAATATATAGCATCTTATTTTTATGATTGAAAATGAGTTAATTCGCCGACCTGCATTTGATTTAACATTCGACGTCTTTGGTTTGTTCAGCGTTAAAATTCTTTAACACTACAGTAAGTACTAAAGGTAGCACCCAATTCAGCATTTGACATAGTTTATTTTTCTCTTTTTTAGTGAATGTGGATTTTTCGTCGCCTTTTTCTGACGTATTCGCCTTAAATTAAAAATATGATTTAAATTTTTTCCCCTCTATCCGTTTGATTTCTTTTGGAAATAAGTCATTGAAGTTCATTTTATTTTGGAATTAGGACAGAATGTACCATTGGTTTATGTGGATATGCCTGAATCGCGGGATATATATATTTTTTAATTATCTTCATAAATAGTTGGATATCAAAATTTGTTGAATTACAGAATAATAATCTGCCTTCATCAAGGACTATAGAAATGAAAGAATATTTCCTGTATTGATCCCTTTTTTTAAACTAAACAATAAATTATAGTTTATTTACTGTTTTGTCTACAAAATAAATACCAATATAAAAATATACATTAGTCATGACGAATTAAGAGAATATTTCTTTTTTTATTATTTTAAAATAGCCTTATAATAAATAAAACAGATGCACTTTTTAATTGACTAGCTAATATTCAAGATGAGTACAACAACGTCGTCTGAACTTAAGCTTCTTGTGTGGGCCATATTCAATGATATTTTCATAATTTGCTGCGAGCCAATAAAAACTGAGCAGGGGGGCCATTGTTTGGACAACCCTATTCTGAACAATTAGTCATCTATTAACGTATTAACCATGTGGTCTATGTACTATTACTGTGAAATATTTACAATATGTACAGAGTAATTTTAAATATTTATATTTATAAATTGTTCTTCGTGTGGATTAGCAATTTAAGATAAATAGCATATATCAGACAAACACTCAGAAAAGTAAAAAAATAAGTTTACAGGTGTTGGAGAAAATCATCAGTATAGTAAGAGAAATTACATCTAATATTTAGTAGATTTAATTACATAGCTACACACCTATGTAAAAAAAATGCTGAAACAATAATTAGTATGGGTGTTAGCTAAATAATTATGTTTAAAGATTGATCTTGATTTAGGCATGTGGGAATTGAGCAATTTTTTTCTCAACTTTTATCTGGACATGAATAAATGTAGCAGTTGTATTTTAACATATGGCCTTTTGAAAAGTTTATTTCTGAGCCAACTTTACACAATGATCCAATGTTAAATGTCCAGTTAGTTCACAATAGTCACTCACACACCAACTTTTGGCAAAGACTTAGACTGCATCTTTGTTCTTTGATCACTGCTTACTGCTTGAGTGAGTGTACTATTTGTTCTCCAATTATTGTTGCTGTGTGGTTAGAACTCCGCCACAGGAAAGACATTTTGCAAACGCCATGTCCCCGAGGCCTCATTTCAACAGATTTGAGAGGAATGTTGCAGTGGTGGCCAAACTAATGGGTGTATGTGAGACTCGAGTACATCTCTACATGTCTATATGTTTATGAAATACCATATTTTCTCGCATATTGGCCACGTCCGCGTTTACCCTTAAAATTGCATTAAAATTGTTGAATTTTGGAATTTCTCTCGTATAAGCCGCCCCCTGATTCACAATTTTCACCTCCATATTCATGGTTTTAATAGGGAGTACAAATGTTACTTTGAAGGGAAAATCTTAAGAAAAATCATTCCACGTGGTATTTCTGAGATACTAAAATAAATCAATTGCTGGATTGCACATTCCGAAAGGGTGTGGCTTGCACGTAGACAAATTCAAAAAGGAAGTCACGTGAGCAGTACAACCAGGAAGTGTGTCTGGATTTGTTTTCATGTTTTGTGCAAGATAAAAAAAAAATCCTTGGATTTCATTCATAGACGTCAGAATAAATTTTGTTAAGCGTTTTATCCCTTCATCGTTTCTCTATTTTAAAATAAATGACCATATCGGCCGCATTGTCTTACGTTATGGCATTTCGTCTTTGTCACCTTGCAGTTTCGTGCCAGTCTTATTTGTCCGCATATAAGCCGCGACAAATCGTGACCGGACATTTGGTCGCCGGACGTTTGGGTCCGGGCGACCAAAAGTCCGGCGACCAAACAAGGTAAAACAACACGGTTTACGCATCAATAAAAGCCAACAATGGCCCTGAGCAGTTTCACTGAGCGGACGTGTGTGTATAAGAGTGGGTATGTACATGCGTTGTCCCTTTAAGAAGCTACGTCAGTCAGGGTCTTAACAAGTTCTCCAACAAAACACAATAAAAGTACAGGAAATTTGGAGCTTTTCTTAAGCCTAATAATTAATAGGGCATTAAGTATGACAAAATAATAATTCGCAGTTTGTATTTAGGGAATTTGAGCAACAATTTTAAATGGTAATTACCAATAACCTTCCGGGTGACCAAACGTCCGGCGGCCAAACGTCCGGCGGCCAAACGTCCGGCGACCAAACGTCCGAGTACCGCGACAAATACGGCGTACATGCGAAAAAATACGGTAATTTAATTTTGAATGGGCATACTTTCCTTGTATCATCGTTTATTGAATATAAATTATGTACGATGACTGTGCACATCATTGAAGATTTGGTACTTGTCAGTGAATTATTATTAAGAATTAGCCATGAACAGTCTCATGTTTAACATAACTAATATAGTGACAGTAATGATGATTATCAGTCTGTGATAATGAGTCATGTAGTAATAGCTATGAATTATTATGCAAGAAAACAGTCAGCGAGTTAAGTATTCGGGATCAGTAGCAGTATATTATCAGCAATAAAAGTTATGAATGAGATGAAATGTGAATTTGAGGTTAGCCGCTACCGTGCTGTTCTATTTTAGGAAATGAATCTTCGAACATAATGGTTATTTGACGTGTATATTAAATCAGTAGGGAGTCTAATAAGGGCTTTCTTTGGTCCCGACCGAAATAAATTTGTTCCTTTTACATTGCAATATTTGGGATTTAAAAACAAAACTACACGCGTGCAAACATCGTTCGGTCATTGGACAAAACGGAAAATACGGAAGTAAAGTGGGTCACTCGGGATTTAGTTTAGAAAATGAAACTGTGCAAGATCAAAGGAATGACTTAACAAGCAGCTGTGACGGGTCGTTTATATTAGCAGAGGCCATCGGCACTACACTTCCTGATCCTGATGAGTCTTTGACAATTGTTAAATGAATCAGATATGCATGTTCAAAAATAAAATGTGATTATTGCGGTACAAACGAGACATTGTTCAGGCCCAAAGGAAACAAACAAACAAACAAACAAACTGGATAAAATCTTACTCTATCTCAGGCGATCTACCAATAGAACCTTAGCAATCGACATTTACGTGGGAATTAGGCGTCGACTTCATCAATACGCCTCGAAGACTTGAACCCACGAACCGGTAGAGCTGGAATGCGACCACTTGTGCTGAACTCTGTATTGTGTATGCCTGTTTGTGGATTAGCTGCCATTTTATGAATCAATGGATTTACTTATGAGTAAAACCCATGACTTAGTCAAAGGGCGGCAACACAAAGTAGCCTGACCCTTGGACTACTTTACATAATAGCTCGTCTTACGTTTATCAACTTAACATCTTGTTGCTCTTCAAGTCTTTTGAAAAACAAAAACAACGAACATCAGGTTGTATGGTTGGTCACTGAGCATACCTTTTTTTGCGCAGGCATCGTTTTTCTCCCTTAGACGAAACATCCATCCCAACGGTTTTGTGGACACCAAACCAAAATACGGTTGTTTCGTTGAAGATCCAGAAGGAACCTCGACCAGTCGTCTTTCCAGACCTCTCTTGACTTGACTTGACTCTCTGAAAGAACATGTGCTAGAATTTGCAGTCATCCGATAGATTTCAGGTAGATTTGTCAGCGGTGACGAAGGAAAATGAGCAATGAGGACGAGTTCTACGACGCCATCACAGGTTGGTGCGCAATGTTTGTTGTTTGTTTTCTCGCATTTACACGAATGCGCTCTACTTCTTAGGCCTGGATTCGGACGAGTCGTGTGAAGGGGTGTCAGAGTCAAGCTACAAAGACGCGCTGGTGTACGATAGCACCAGGAAGAATGGATCCAAGCCACAGGAGAATGGGCTCAAGAAACACCGGTATTGCTGCGCTTCGATAACCCCATTTTCACGCAATTTGCCTTTTTGTTCTAATCAATGGTTAGCAAATGACTCAGCAACTATTTAGAGCAAGGGTGTCAGACTCGGGTTGGTTCGCGGGCCGCTTTAACGTCAACTCGATTTCATGTGGGCCGGACCATTTTAGATATAATATTTAGATTCATTTTTATAAATGGATTAAATGAACTGGATTAAAGGCCCGGAATATTCCTTTTTTATAGATCTAAAACAATGTTTATTTTAGCTTTTTTGTAAATATATTTTTAGAATTTACCAAATGATTTTTGAACTAAAAACAAAGAAAATATGGATTAAAAAAATAGCAATTATTGATTTAAAAGGGGGAAAATCAGGAAATTTAATATACATCTATACTCTTCAATTTAATTTGATCCTAAAACAGAAAGTCGGCACTCATGATTTACTTTCCCGGGCCACACAAAACAATGCGGCGGGCCAGATTTGGCCCCTGGGCCGCCACTTTGACACCTGTGATTTAGAGCAAGGGTGTCAAACTTGTCAACTCGATTTCATGTGGGCCGAACCATTTTAGATATTATATTTAGATTTTTTTTTTAAGAGAGATAAAAAGAACTGGATAAAAAGCCCTAAATATTAGTTTTTTTATGGATCTAAAATAATGTTTATTTGTACTTTTTTTCTTAGTAAGGGAAAGTCTTTTAAACTTTGTTTTTCATTTCAAAAGGATTTTTAAAAATTATGTTCAATATTAAAGTGATAAACCAAAAATATTTGTTCTTATTTACTTTTAGATTTTACAAAATGCTTTTTGAACTAAAAAAATGGATACAAAAATGTGCAATTATGAATTTAAAAAGGGGAAAATCAGGAAATATAATATACATCTATAATCTTCATTTGAATTGAATCCTAAAACAGAAAGTCAGAACTGGTCCAAATAATCTTAAACTAATTTCAGACATAATATATGGCCATAATTTTTCACTGAATCTACATGGGTCGTGGCTGACATAAATAACACAGGGAGACATAACAAACATAATTGTCGATTAATCGCAAATCAAGTTATTCCTTTGTGTGTTCTAGTTTCCCCGTTTTGAGATGTAAATGATTCGCTACATGGTTTCCTTTTGAGATAAAATCAGTTCTTTCCTGATAGCAGACCAGTTGAGCAACATCTCACCTCATTTTCTGAACCGCTTTATCCACATTAGGGTCGCGGGGGGTGCTGGAGCCTATCCCAGCTGACTCTGGGCCACCCGGGGCAATTTAGAGTGTCCAATCAGGCCTACCGTGCATGTTTTTGGAATGTGGGAGGAAACTGGAGTACCCGGAGAAAACCCACGCAGGCCCGGGGAGAACATGCAAATTCCACAGAGATGGACCTGACCTGGATTTGAACCCAGGACCCCAGAGCTATGAGGCCGACGCTCTAACCACTCTCGCTCAACCGGGCGTTGTGCAACATGTTGTGCAACATGTTGTGATTATCTCCACACTTAGTATCGCTGACTCAGACTGAATCATTGTGGTATGATTTCACTTTCAATGTTAATATGACTAATTCTAAATTCTTTGTGTGTGTGGAGCAATGTTCCCTCTAAGCTCCGCTCGTGCGCAATTGCGCACTACTCTCGTCTTCTCTGCAAAGCAAATCATATGGAGCGCACAAAATAAAATATCATTTATTTTTTTAGCTGTGAGGCCAACGCGCGAACCACTCATTCGCCAGGCCGCCCATTCATAGATATTAATCATTACATTTTATTATTACTAAATCATTTATGTGTAGTAGACATGCACCTGCTTATGGCAGGTGTGATACTAGTGTGTCCCCATAGCGAGCAATGATGATGTTGCTCACACTGGTACTCAGTGTGCTCAGGGAGGTTGTCTTTCTGCCCAGACAAACAAAAAATTAGAGGGAACATTGGTTTGGAGTCTTTTGATTTACTCATTGTGTTTCACTATTAGTGTAAGGAAATGTTGTATAGAACTCATTTTACAGATCACCATGTAGGCATGCTGTTTCTAATGGTTTAATAAACATGAGCAAAAATACTGCCTTATCACAATTAAAGTTCTAAATATGTTCATCTTGAAAATCTGGGTTCTGAAAACAACAAATTATCATGCAATTTGTCAGAAATGAAAAACACAAAAGGCTAGCTGGGATGCATGTGTTAAGCATAACTATCAATTTTGTCATCATTTTCATTTTTGTTATGGATGATGATTTTAGGACGTTCTTTTTGAAACAAAGAACATATTTTAATGCCAATAAAAACCTGTTAAAATGAATGAATGAAAGTGCAAGAGACTTGGGTGAACTCAAGCTTCTTGTGCAACAATATTTTCATAATTTGCTGTTGTTTCTGATTTATGTGGCATATTCTCCCCACCTATGTATACTTGTGTTCTCTTTTCGCATTCTAGGACGTCATTACCCGCACCCATGTTTTCCAGAAACACACTCAGTGTCTGGAGTATCCTGAAGAAATGCATTGGCATGGTAAGACTGAATTTAGAGCAATTTACTTCATTTGACTTAACTCATCTGCATCAAATTGCAATTGTAAAAGTGTGATGTTTCCGTCATTTGTTGTTGTTGTTGTCAGGAATTGTCTAAGATCACCATGCCGGTGGTTTTCAATGAGCCCCTCAGCTTCCTGCAGAGAATCACAGAATACATGGAACACACATACCTCATCACCAGAGCCTGCTCGTTATCGGACTCCACCGAGCGCATGCAGGTCACAACTCGAGTCATCTCTTCCCCATTTTCAAGATTGTATCTTTAGGATCTGAAAAATTAAATATAGTTGAAAGATTTGCTATCGATACTACAATTGATAATTCACACATCGTCATCGCTATTTCTTTCAATGTTTTCTGTTAATATGTATTTTCATGCTATTTTTAAAAAGGGATTGAATGGCTTGCTTTGTTGTGTTTTTGTGTCATTTTAAGGAATTTCATTCATAGACGTCAAAAAAATATTTAGCATTTGTCTGTTTATCTTTTCCGTATCGGTCGCATTGTCTTGCGTTAATGGCGTTTCGTCTTTGTCACTTTGCAGTTTGGTGCGTGTCAAGTCTAATTTATGCGCATATAAGCCGTATCCTCGATTCAGTCGTCATTTTTTTTTGCGACCAATAGGGCGTATATGCGAGAAGATACGATACTCTGCTATTCATATTTGGGCTGCCGCCATGAATCAAAATTAATTATTTCATTTAAAAAGCAATATTGTCTGTGACTTGCACCTAAAAAGTAAAACGTACTCATTCTTTCCCCAGGCCGTGGCTGCATTTGCCGTGTCAGCAGTCGCATCTCAGTGGGAGCGAACTGGAAAACCCTTTAACCCTCTTCTCGGGGAGACCTTTGAACTTACCAGGTACGTTTTTATCCGTACTGCATTCAACCCGCTCACGTTTTTTTTCTGTTCGCACGAGTTCCCAAACCAAGATGACGTAATGGGGCATGGAAGGGCGACGTGCCAGTCAAGTTGGCGCCAGAGTGAGCAGATAATCGCGTGTTGATATCTGATAACGAGCTCAAAGTGGCGATATCATGAGAATGAAGTCACACATTGTCATATTACAAAAATCGTAGTATATCTTGAGATTGACGCCATTTTCTTGCTTATTTTTACATTACGCAACGTATTCAGTTTCTCTTTGACGACTTGAGGTCTGTATCGACACCAAACTACCGTATTTTCACGACTATAAGGCGCACATAAAAGTATTACATTTGCTCCAAAATAGACAGGGCGCCTTATAATCCAGTGCGCTTTATATATGGACCAATACTAAAAATGTTATCACGATAAAATAAAATAAATCAGTGGATAGGGTACACCATCCTCTACAGCTCTCACAACTACGGCAAGCAGCCCCCGACTCTACTATTTTCCCCGTAGAAAAAGTACTGCGCAGTGACTGCTGGGATATATAGTTTTTTGGCAATACACCCAGTATGACGGCGAGCACACTAATTTGGTGCTCGCCGTCATTCCGGCTGGATTTACAAAAGAACTCCTGCCGCTAGCTACTATTTGCGAATGGATTGTGGCCGCCTGGACGAACGTATAAAACTCAGCGTTTTTGATGACTCATTTGGACAATTGTTCAATTCGGACACAGAAAATGAGGACTTTGATGGATTTGTGGGTGATGATGACGTGAGTACATTGTAAAATGGCTAAATAAAGTACAACCGAACACAGTTTTGCTTCCGTTGCCTTTTTAAAAACGTGTTTTTAGCGTGTGTCCGTATGTTTAAGCTGGTGTATGTTTTGCCATGCCTGGTTGCGTCTTTAAAAACGGTGCGTCCTTTGTGTGTCAAATACAGAAATAGCACTCGTTACTGACACTGCGGCTTAAAATGCAATGCGCCATACAGTCGTGAAAATACGGTAGTTGGGGCTTAATATTAGAAGATTGAAGTACGTTTAGGAGAAAAAATGCTAGGTGAAAAACTTAGCTTTACATTATGTGAAGCAGAATTTGCCAGGTGTAGGCGAAGTTCGGCTTAATGTAAAAGTTCAAACATAGAAAACCATTCGGCAACCCGGCTTTGCGTGAAAACCGGAGCGATCGGAACGCAGTATTTGATTTGACCGCCACGTTGCCAATGGGCTCTTTGGCACCCCTACAGGGAGGATCAGGGCTTCCGCCTGGTGGCGGAGCAGGTGTCCCACCACCCACCAGTCAGTGCCTTCCATGCCGAGAGCCTTTCGGGAGATTTTGTCTTCCACGGCTCCATATACCCCAAACTCAAATTCTGGGGGAAAAGTGTTGAGGCGGAGCCTAAAGGGACCATCACTCTCCAGCTGCTCAAGTAAGTCAAGGAAATACTCGGGGCGGCTCCTTTCGGCCTATTTCAATGCGCCTTTTCTTCTGTCCAAGGCATAATGAGGCCTACACGTGGAGTAACCCCAACTGCTGCGTCCACAACATTATTTTGGGAAAACTATGGATAGAGCAGTACGGCACGGTGGAAATTGTCAACCACAGGTAAACAAAGGTGCTGTACTTTTTAGTCAAAATCAAGACAAAGTGAAAGCTTAACAGAGCTTAGCAAGATCCAGCGTAGCCATGATATTGTGACGGGCTAGCTTGCGGTAAGTCTGACCCGAACGATTTGGTTGACAACTGTTAGCTGTGTTATTTTTTTACAAAGTAAAGCCAGAAGTTAGGAAATTCTCATTTTGATTCATTACAAAAATAATGATAGATCATGATGGGTTTTTTTTGGGGTTTAAATTTCAGTTTTAAATGGAACTGATCAGAAATGAGAATTTTTTTATTTTATTTTTTTCATCAATAAAATAAGAACTGAAAGACAATGCAGTAATCCCTCGAATATCGCGGTTAATGTAGACCAAACATGGCCGCGATAATTGAAAAATTGCTTAGTAGGGTCACCCCTATTATAACTACCTTTTTTTCTTCAATGCTAAATCCTAGTAGCAATCGGAAGACGGAATTGTGAATTTTCACATTTTATGAACTTTAAAAAAAAAAATTAATAGCTGAAAAAATCTCAAAGAAGTGTTTTATAAAAATGATCAGAAATACAGTTGCCACTTCACAAATTTCTGGTTTAACCTCCTATGACCTGGACATCACATTTTTGGTTGTCACAATACTACAATGGTAAATTTTGGACTACAGGGGCCTGGTGTCCACCATTTTTCTCAGAAACGACATCATGCAAAAAGATAATTATTAGTTTTTACACTCATCAGATCCCATTAGCCTAAATATCACAGAGAAAATAAAAAGAGCTTGGGTCTTAGGAGGATAACAAAACAAACACTGTGCCTGATGATCAAAATTTTTGCTTGGACATGATAAAAAATGGAAAAAAAGAACGACGGGTAAGACTTAGGTCATACCAGTTCACTGATGTTAGGTGCTTCCCTCTTTTCTTCGCAGCACTGGAGACAAGTGCGTGTTAAATTTCAAGCCCTGTGGCATGTTTGGCAAGGAGTTGCACAAAGTGGAGGGATACATCCTGGACAAGAGGTCAGGCTTCGCCATGTCTTTCGTATGGACTGCCTTCATATTTATTTGGTCCTCCTGTCTTGTCTGTTGCTCATGGTCTAGTAAAAAGAAGGTGTGTGTTATCTATGGAAAGTGGACCGAGTGCATGTGGAGCGTTGACCCTCAATCCTACGAGGTCTACAAGAGGACTGAGAAGAAAGGAGACAAGAAGAACAAAACGGTAAATGCGTCCGTCCTGTCTGACTGCTCCATCTACCGTATTGGCCCGAATGTAAGACAGTGTTTTTTTGCATTGAAATAAGACTGAAAAAGTGTGGGCAGTCTTAAATATCGTGTGCGGTCGATTGGTCGCCGTTCTTTTGGTCGCCGGTCTTTTGGTCGCCGTCTTTTGGTCGCCGTCTTTTGGTCGCCGTCTGTCGCAGTCGGGGCGACCAAAAGACCGCGACCAAAAGACCGCGACCAAAAGACCAGCGACCAAAAGACCGGCGACAACAAGGTAAAACAACACGGTCTACACATCAATAAAAGCCAACGATGGCCATGAGCAGTTTCACTGAGCCGACATGAGTGTATAGAAGAGTTTGTATGTACATGCGTTGTCCCTTTAAGAAGCTACGTCAGTCAGGGTCTTAACAAGTTCTCAAACAAAAAACAATAAAAGTCCGGGAAATTTTGAGCTTTTCTTTAGCCTAATAATTAATAGGGCATTAAGTATAAATAAATAAATAGTAATTCACAGTTTGTATTTAGGGAATTCGAGCAACGATTTAAATGGTAATTATCACTTACCTTCCGGGCGACCAAAAGACCGGCGACCAAAAGACCGGCGGCCAATCGACCGTGTACCTTAAATATGAGGTTTAGACCACCAGATATTTTAAAGCTCAAAAGTTCAAAAAGTCTTTTTTTTCCCAAGACTCAAGTTTGTCGTCTTACGTCCGGGCCAATATGGCATCTCCTCTGTCTCCACCAGGAAGAGCCGACGGGATTGGAGAACGAGGACGCCGACGACATGCCGGAGGTCCAAGAGACGGTGTCGGTCATACCGGGGAGTACTTTGCTCTGGAGGACCGAGCCCAGACCGGCTCACTCTTCTCAGGTGGAGAAATATCCCAAAAACGTTTTGCTCAAAGGCAACGCCCAATCAAAATCTTTGTTTTTTTTTCCTGCTTTCAGATGTACAGCTTCACCAACTTTGCCATGTCTCTCAACGAGCTGGACTCGGGCTTGGAGGCCATCTTGGCCCCGACCGACTGCCGCTTCAGACCGGACATCCGGGCGATGGAGAATGGGAAAATGGGTAATCTTGTTTTTTTAAACTCAATAACGGCTCATAACAATTTGGGCCTGAAGAATAAGCGGGAAATATGTGGAGGTGGGAAATAACTCCATATGTCCGCCAACAGTGGAATTCAATTGAAATGTGGAAAGCATTGGATTTTCCGCTTAGCTTTAAGTATGGTTTGAATGTCAAGGTCATTTACACGAACGACACGGGTGCTTTCTTCTCCTTTGTGAGGGCAAACGCTGAAGAAAACGGTCGGACGGGGAAAGACGGGTTGCCTTTGTTACTGCCTGCTTAGAATTTGAACAACACCTACTGCTTGCCGTTTTGCAGACGAAGCCAGTCAGGAGAAGGAAAGACTGGAAGACAAACAGCGAATTGCTAGAAAGCAAAGAGCCAAGCATGAGGAGGAGTGGTCCACAAAGTTAGTCCACATATTTCTTTGGAACTATATACAAACACACTGTATTTTCGCGCATGTACGCCACATTTGTTGCTAAAAAATGATGACTGAACCGAGGGTATGGCTTATATGTGCATAAATTAGTCTTGACATGCACGAAACTGCAAGGTGACAAAGACCAAACGCAAGACAATGCGGCCAATATGGTCATTTATTTTAAAATAGAGAAATATGAACAGCAAAAACGCTTAACAAGATTTATTTTGACGTCTATGAATGAAATTCAAGGGAAAAAAATAGACCTTATCTTGCATAAAACGTGAAAAACTTACTTGTGCCGCCATCTTACCTAGGAAAAACTAGACCGCGACACTTCCTGGTTGTACTGCTCACATGACTTCCTTTTTGAATTTGTTTACGTGCAGGCAACACCCTTTCGGAATGTGCAATCCAGCAATCCATTTATACAGTATCTCAGAAATAGCACGTACGATGATTTTTCTTAAGATTTTCCCTTCAAAGTAACACATTTGTCCTCCCAATGAAAACCATGAATATGGAGGTCAAAATTGTGAATCAGGGTTCATCTTATACAAGGGAAAATGTAAAATTCAACGATTTAAAGCCAATTTTACGGATGCGGCTTATACGAGGAGGTGGCTAATATGCGAGAAAATACGGTAATATTAATGAAGTCACCCTACGCTCATCATCATATTACAGCGTTGATTTTTTGGGGTCCACGTGGACTTCATTTTTGGTCTTTTTGCTTCAAGGTGGTTCCAACTGGGCACCAACCCCTGCACCGGCTCCCAGGACTGGAACTATTCCGGGGGTTACTTCAGTCGGAACTACCGAGATCTGCCGGATATCTACTGAAAAAAAGCCGCTAGCTAAAGACTCAACTCTTCTCCATTGCACACATCCAACAACGTTAGAAAAAACCCAAAACAAAAACCAACCCACACTTGAACACTCTTCTTCCCCCGCCAGGATTGGACACCCGCATTCGTCGCCGCGTTTTCTACGCGTCGCCATTTTAACGGAACGCGTCGGGTCACGCAAAATTCTGTACAAACGGGCCAAAGCGACGGAACGAGTCGATCGATCGATGGCCGCCAGCCTCTCCGATTCGATCGTAGCTGTGGAAATTCCCAACGTTAGCCGAGGCGGGCAAAAATTCGAACCGCCGTCGGATTTCGGTTTGACGGTCGCAAAACGCAAATGTGTGAATTCTGTCAAATGGTGTCTAAAATCCATTTTAAGCAGAATTTCTTTTAAGCACTTAAGCACGTATACCTTCACGTATTCGTACGTTCTCTCTGTGCCTGTTACGTGTGTCGGCGTTTTTTGTCTTTAACGACGCGACATGAACAAAACACTAATGCCTGTTGTAACGTGGAAGGATTGTATGAAATAAATATAGAAAAAAAACGGTACAGCGTTAGCACACATTCCAACGATTGGTTAAAAAAAAACTTTTGCTTTGCTTTTGTCATTTCTTTAACTCTAACCAGTTCTCCATTTATGTTGTGTCACACAGAGGTAATCTCATGCAAAATGACATTTTGTGCAATTGATTTATTTTTATAATATTTAAAGCATTTCGGGGGAGGGGAGATCATACATCAGATGTTTTATTCTGAGGTGGGGAACAAAGCAAACTGTTTGATAGATTCATTATGGACAGAAGGAATGTCTACTAATAAAATCCTTAATTTCAATTTTGGACCAAGGCTGTCTTTTTTTTTTTAAATAAGTTACCTAGTTTCTATTTTGATTGTCAATCGCAGATTATTTTAGCGACGACTTGACTAATTGGTTCATTGAAATCATATTTTTTCTTATTACGTTTGGACCAATATTTGAGATGAAAGTTGGACAACAATTTTTATTCAATTTATGTGACAATCATTGTTCTCAATTCGATGTTTTAAATCAATTGAAAATAAAAATGAGATATTTACATTATTTTTAATGGGAACATTTAAATCCCTTTTAATTGTGATGTAATAAATACAAGGAAATGACTTTTTTTCATTTTATAAAATTCACAAACTAATGTTGTTGACTATTTATTAATTAATTTTTTGTTGATTATTATTCTTATTTATTGATCCTTTATTTAAATCTCATTATAGTTGTATAATGACAATAAAAGTATTCGATTATATATGTTATACTTATCCACAACATTCACATAAATGCAGCCAAAATACTTGAGTATTTTAAACTATAAATAACCCAATGAAATGTACGTGTTTATTAATCATCTCCTGGCTGGCAGTGACAAGCACACAAGCTAAGCTAACATGCTAATGGGGTATAATGATATCGACTGTGCAACCAAAGTCTTTATTAGTCCTCCCCTTCTGAAAGCCTTTTCACCAAACCATAATAAAATAATTTTAAAATCATGCGATTGTGCATTAATTTAGCTTTTTTTAAAAACTCGGAACGCAGCCTTGAATCGGGGGTAAAAGAAAGCACGGCAGAGGTTACATTTCATGAGAGTACGTACTCAGGAAGAAGAAACTAAACACCAACCTGCAGATGGTCATCAATACAGCCCAAAGGATCATCAACTGCCCCCTACCTACCCTGTCCAGCATCTACGAATCCCGATGCCTTAGAACAAGGGTGTCAGACTCGGGTTGGTTCGCGGGCCGCTTTAACGTCAACTTGATTTCACGTGGGCCGGACCATTTTAGATATAATATTTAGATTTTTTTTAAATAAATGGATTAAAACAACTGGATTAAAAGCCCTGAATCTTCAGTTTTTTATAGATCTAAAACAATGTTTATTTGAGCTTTTTTTATATATATTTTTAGATTTTACAAAATGATTTTTGAACTAAAAACTCAAAAAAAAATGGATTAAAAAATTACAATTATTGATTTAAAAGGGGGAAAATCAGGACATTTAATATACATCTATACTCTTCATTTAAATTTGATCCTAAAACAGAAAGTCAGCACTCATGATTTACTTTCCCGGGCCACACAAAATGATGTGGCGGGCCAGATTTGCCCCCCCCGGGCCGCCACTTTGACACATGTGCCTTAGAAGGTCAGAGAGCATCCTAAAAGACAATACGCACCCCGACTTCCACCACTTCAACCTGCTGCCCTCTGGAAGACGCTATAGAGCCATAACAGCCAAGACAGACAGACTCAAGGACAATTTCTTCCCAAGGACTGTCACCATACTCAACTGAGTACTCTTCTGAACCTACGACCTAATTTGTTTCCCATTCATTTCAATGGGAAACTTCCGCTCGAGTTACGAGAATCTCGTCATACGAGCTCAGTCCCGGAACGGATTAAGCTCGTATCTCGAGGTACCACTGTACTTGTATAATGGCAATAAAAGCATTCAAATGCCAAATGAAACATCCACAGTAGCTTCATATATATATATTTATTTGATTTTCCTGACTGCAATTTATTTGAAGGTCATAATTTGTCATTCATCACATTACATGGCATGATGCACCAGGTCTACTACATCCATTTACAGGAGGAACACAGAAACATACACAAGGTTTTACAATGGGGAAAACAGGAAGTTAGTTTAGCTCATTGCACTTACAACAGTGAACTTTGTTGTTATTAATAGGCTCTTTTTTTCCATTTCAACTTTTTACACTTTTTTGTCAATTTCAGCCCCCCCCACCCAGAAAAATCCCCCTTGTATGGCATCTCGTTTTACAAACACAACATTTATAGAAATTCCACACAGATGTTCTTTTATCCCGTATCAGTCCGAGATTATTATTATTATTTTTTTTAATGATATTGAAACAGTCGACACAAGCACACAATGCAAATATGTCATTTTTTTCATACCGACTCCTTTTGTTTTGTTCACATTTGGCTAGAAAAAGCACTCACACACAATTTGATAGATTGCTTAGTTTGTCCCTTTCTACGCTCACCTAAAACGTCTCATGATAGATTTATATTTATTTATAATATGCAATATATTTTCCATTCTCTCTCATGTCATGCTCCTACGATCTACTGTGAAACGGGACCAAAAAAATGGGCCAAAATCTCAGAGCAACGTTTACAATATGGGTATTTTTTTTTCTTCTTCTTCATGACAGCAAACAAAAACCACAAAGTAAATACGCGTATTTCTATTATTATTATTATTTTTTCACGGCTGTAAAAATGTCCTTCAAAATAAAATACTTTTGAAATCATGTAAACATACTCTTCACTCTTGACGGCCGGAGACGTCAATCCGTTTTGGGTTGGCGGCGACCATTCAAAACGGATTGGACGTCCACGACCGTCGGGGGCAGACGGGGAGGAAAAATGCACCCGGAGAAAAACTGGTCACTTATTGCTGAGGCTTATTGAGACACAAATGAAAAAAAAAGGCTTTTTCCAATGTTGCAAAGTTAGGGCTGCGACAAACTATTATTTTGATAGTCGATTAATCAATGATTATTTTGGGATGTAGTGAAATGTTACCAAAAAAAACAAAAAAATGATTCTAGACCATTTGTGACACTACATAATTACAAAAACATTCCATATTATTCTTTAATGTACTATATATTTGTATATTTGTCTAATCATGTGCCTTTAAAAAAATAAATAACACTCTTTTTAGTTTATCGTGAGAGTAAACATCCAATCTATTTGAATGGGAATTTGTCAGCCAATGAATATTCATTCATTGGCTGCCATCCCTCCTACTTTAAATGGATTGGACGTCTAGCACCATGAAGGCTCAGCGAGGAAAATGCAAAAATATCCTCCATTATTATATTATACACAAAAACAAACATAACTTTTGCAATCAAATATTGTATCTGATCCAACATTTTCAATAAATACTTTTTGATAACCCTATTAAAGACGTACAGTTCAACAGACTGTACAATATAATCTACATAATATAAATTAGAAATAAATAACTTTTCAAATGTTATTGTCTTACCTTCACTTCGAAATGAAATGTATGCGTCCCTCATTTAGAATAAAAGTGCGCGTAACTTGCTTATAAAACTTCTCCTTATGTTTGTTCAGTTTTAAAAGTTTTTCCGCCTCATTGTGCTGACTTTCGGTTAGCTTGCTAGCAAATGGTATCACTAATTCTATTATTATGCAGCCAAAAGTGCGCCAAATCCGAATCCCTGCTTTAGTTATCGCCCCCTGGTGATAAGGAAGTAGAACTGCGTGCCCGCAACTGTTCACAGCAGTTTATCGACGCCCAGACCCACTAATTCTATTGTTGAATTCTTCTTAGTATTTGAACGGTAAATGTGAAAATTTTGCGATTTTGAAAAATAAAACCCCAAAAGAACTATAACACTGAATAAATACAACCATTTACTATATTTTCAATGTGAAATTTACAATATACCAATATATATTTCTTTGTGGATAGATATTTGGATATAGATAGATATTTTGCATTTTCTAAACGGCTTATCCTCACGCGAATCGCGGGGGTGCTGGAGCAAACAACGGCCAGCAGATGGACTACACCCTATATATATATATATATATATATATATATATATATATATATATATATATATATATATATATATACATATATACATATATATACATATATATATACACATGTATATATATACATATATATATGTATATATTATATATATATGTATTTTTTTTGTCTATAGTGAAAAAAACTATAAACACAATGCCAATTTAGCCTGTTCTCCATTTTACAATTGTTACTTTAACGTATGTTTAAAAATAATAAAATAATAATTATATATTATATTACATTTTATATTTATATTTTAATAATAAAAAAAAAAAATTAAACCTGCCGTTGAAAAAAAACAACTTCATTGTGTATTCTTTGGCTGTTGCGACTGAAAATACAGCATATTATAAAAAAATAACAAAAAAATAACATTTCTTGTTCTTATTTTGTTTTGGATGAAACAATAAAAATGGAGAATATTGATGTCCTTTCCTATTTTCCAAATGAGAAATGACTAGGAGACTGTGAACGATTAATCGAGTATCAAAAGGGTGGCGGTGGCAGCCCTAAAGTGTATCGCGGTGGCCATTTTGTGCTTGAAATGTGGCGTTTTTTTCCCGTTTGTTGTTTGTATCGTTGTTGTTTTTTCTTCCCGCCTCTGAAGCAAAGTCTACGAGGACACGGAGTGCACACAGTTGCTTGAATGGCTTTCTCGTATTACAGTGTAGAATAAAAAGCCCTTGCTGCAATGCATATTCAAGAAGTCATCTTGAGTGGCTGATTGACACGAGCAAACGTGAGCGACTTGCAACTTACGGCCGGCGTCAATCGTTTCTCTTTTCAAATGCGACTCGCCTTCTTTGACTGTTCATCGCAACCGGTCATGTTTGTCTTCCTTTTTCAGGTGCTACGCCAAAGTCTACTCCACCGGTGTCCAAAGCGGTCCACCAGGGCCATCCGGCATGGGTGCAGCTTTCCATTTTCACCAACCATACCTGTCAACCTCTGCCGATAACTGCCCTTATAAATGATTATGATTCCCCTTACAAACCCCCAAAAACCTTACAAACACCGTACGACTCGTCGTACGGTGTTTGTAAGGTTTTTGGGGGGTTTGTAAGGGGAATCATAATCATTTATAAGGGCAGTTATCGGCAGAGGTTGACAGGTATGCCAATCTGATGTCTTATAAGTGTCATCAGTTGATTACTGTCAGGTGCTGCTGAAGAAATCTCATTGGTTAAACCAGGGTTGTCAAACTCAGTTTGTTTCGCGGGCCACATTAAGACCTTAAACTAGATTTTATTTGGACTAGACCAGTTTATTTTTGGCCTAAAAAGTTGACTTCCTGGTCGCTGTTGACGGCGCTCGACGTCACTGGTGGATTGGACATCTATCGTTGTCAATGGTAGGCGATGAGTTACCGTATTTTCTTGCATATTAGCCGCCTCCGACTATAAGCCGTACCCTTAAAATTGCTTTAAAATGGTTGATTTTTTAAATTTCTCTCGTATAAGCCCCCTAAAAATCCACGTTATAACACGATGATGAGCGTAGGGTGACTTCATTAATATGATAGTATTTTCTCGCATATTAGCCACCTCCTCATATAAGCCGCAGACTTAAAATTGGCTTAAAATCGTTGAATTTTACAATTTCCCTCGTATAGGCCCCCCCCTAATTCACCGTGTTCACCTCCATAATCATGGTTTTAATAGGGAGTACAAATGTGTTACTGTTGGGATTATTCTGGGATATTATTATATATGTGCACATTCATCATTACATGTGTGTGGAATATTAATCATTATATGTATATGTGAAACATTAATCATTATAAGCAGACGAAAGCTCAGTATAACGGTTACCAAGGATACATCCCCCTGCAGCTGGCCCCCGAGGACATTTAATTGTTTGCCCTATTCCGGGGACTATTGACCTGACAGATCACCCAATCCCGGGCCGAGGACTGTTGATCTGAGTTCGCAATGAAGATCTATGAAGGACTCTTAAATTGCTTTGACTTGGATTCCGGAGCAGATGGCGATAATCAAATCGACTTCCGAAAATACTCGCATATTGTTTTAAAATAGTGTTGCTCGTTTCACCTTTTATGGAAATTGTTATGCTTACTTGTGCAAATTCTTACGCAGTTGTTTTTGGTTTTCGACCTGATATGCAATTGTTCTTGCAGTTGTTTTTTTGACCTTAATTGTGTTATTCGGTTAGCTTATGCAATTGTTTGAATAAGATAACCTTAATTGTTTTGATTATGTGCGACTAAATGGACAGAAGAGGATGCCTTTTTTGAGAATGCTCCGTGGCGAGGACGAGCCAGGATGGATTCTCACTTGCAAGTTATCGCTGGATATGTCTCCGATGTCTTTCCTTTTATTAAAGTATATCTATTAATTAACCTATCAGTTACTAAGAAGAGGAAATCTTAAGAAAAATCATTTTTCGGAGTTATTTTATGAATCGAAAGGATCGTCTGCTAGATTGGACATTCCTAAAGGGTGTTGCCTGCACGTAGACAAATTCAAAAAGGAAGTCACGTGAGCAGTACAACCAGGAAGTGTGTCCGTAGGGGTCAAGGTTTCAGCAAGTCTCTGGGTGCAATAATTGCATGAGATACACATTGCGCTCTGTATCAAGGCTGATATTTTAATGATTGACCGCAAGACCTTTGATCAGCCTTAACAACTATTGGGGTGTGCTGAGATGCTAAACGCTACGAACACGTATCAAGGCTACTCGCGTCTGACCAGTCAGATCACGTTTAACTACGGTAAGATGGCGGCGCCCTGAGCGAGCAATGGCAGGCACAGGTAAATGAGTTTTTTTCACGTTTTGATGCAAGATACGTTTTTCTTCTTCTTGAATTTCATTCACAGATGTCAAAATACATTTTGTTCAGCGTATTATCTGTTTATCTTTTCTTTATTTTGAAATAAATGACCATATCGGCCGCAATGTCTTGCGTTATGGCTTTTCGTCTTTGTTACCTTGCAGTTCCGTGCATGTCAAGTCTAATTTGTGCGCATATAAGCCGTACCCTCGATTCAGTCATCTTTTTTAGCGACAAATACGGCGTATATACGAGAAAATACGGTAATTTCTTGTCATTTTAGGGTACTTGCAGATCACTTCCTGAAAATTCTGTAGCTACAGTATGAAATGAGCTACAAAGTGCTCGTCAGGCAGAACAACCCCTAGCGGGCCACTTCCGGCCCGCGGGCCGCATGTTTGACACCCCTGGATTAAAGGATCTGTGCTTGGATCTGTTGGAACAAAAACCTGCACCCACTCCAGTTTGGACACCCCTGCGGCTATGCTAATATTTTTTCAAAACTCTATATATACTCTTAAATCCTTTTCCCCCCTTTTTTATCGTAAAATACATTCTGCGCTAAATAATCTCCTTCCTATTTCCTTTTTCACCAAAAGTAGTCTTTTTAAAAGATGTTTGATTGGTAAAATAGCAATTGTGTTGTCCTGTTCACTGCCATTGACCGAGACGGACTCCCGTTAAAATGGACGCCGTTAGCTTAGCGTTATTTTTGAAGGTGTCGGATTACAACCATAACGTGAGGATAAACGATTTATAATCTCTCCCATGTGACTTTAAAATCATTTTATCGAATATATGTGTGATTTTTACAAAAAATAAAATCTTTAGAGCACTTATTCTGCTTTAAATGTGCCTTTCTTTCATTTCAATGACTAAAATTTGTAGGTGCATCTCAATAAATATATGGCGCAAAAAATAAATAATAAACTATACTGTTACTTGTACACTACTAAAGTGCTTCAATACAAAAAAAAATGAAACTCATTGTACAGATTCATGACACATTTAAATATTTATGATCTCCCGCCATGTTAATGATGAGCTAGCTAAATAAATAAAACATGAAATGAAAAAGTACCTTCTATAATGTAAAAATAAGTATATCAAAATATAATATAAAAAAACTAATTCATCAACTAAATAAATTGTAGTAGTAGCGAAAATAAATATATATATAGTAAAAATCATCCCAAAAAATAACAACAGTGAAACATAATACGGTCACATAAAACAAATAGTAATAATAAATAAAACAATAAATAAATAATCACCATAAAAAATAACATTAAATCTCACAAGAAACCCTGGTATATGAAATTGAAATTTTGAAAAGTATTTGCCTTCATGAATCTGTCAAATGAGTTTCAATCTTTCTATAAAATGTATTGAGATACACCTGTATATATATATATACATATATATATACATATATACCGTATTTTCACAACTATAAGGCGCATCGCATTATAAGGCGCACCGCATTATAAGGCGCACCCTCAATGAATGACACATTTTAATTGTTTTTCCATATATAAAGC
The DNA here is from genome assembly GCF_051989625.1 of Stigmatopora argus. Lineage (NCBI taxonomy): Eukaryota > Metazoa > Chordata > Actinopteri > Syngnathiformes > Syngnathidae > Stigmatopora > Stigmatopora argus. Next base: position 26,974,109 of record NC_135387.1, read on the forward strand.
ACACTGGATTATAAGGCGCCCTGTCTATTTTGGAGAAAATTTAAGACTTTTAAGTGCGCCTTATAGTGTTGAAAATACGGTATATATATGGACACAAAGAAACCTGAGGTATAACGTGTAAACATGACCAAAAATACAACAATATGATTATTAGCTTTCATAACATTTGGGGGGGAAAAGGTGACTTTTCTAGCATGACCAAGGTGCCATTGAATAGAAATGTTTGTAAATTGCTAAATTAGGGGAAAATAACCAAATAATCTCATAGTACAACTCATAATCTCTTACTCCTGTGGGTAAAGACGATAATACACTTGGGCCAGATTGGATTCAAAACATGAAATTGTCAAGCCTAAAACCATCAGCGTATTCCAGAATCAATCAATAATTATTACACAGTCAGATTTGAATCATAACGTGAGCGACCCTCATCATGGTATCACAGTGGCCCGGACGGACCGCGTCTCAGTGTCATTGACGGCAATACAATTCTATTCCCGTTAACCTGGAAATAGAACGGTCGCCGTCCGTGGCGTCCGATGCCGAGGCCGCCATTTCCCGTCGGGACGCGCAACACCGAAAGCATGGTTGCTATGACTCCGTGCCAGATGCTCACGCTTCCACCCAACCTAGATTTCATTGCATAGAACGAGAGGAGATTTCCTTTCTACGGCGCCCCATCCAACACTTTTCCACTTGTGGAACGGAACGGAACGGCCCCATTTGTACACACATACATAAAAACGTTAGGACCGGAACGATATCGAGGGGACTTTGAGGTTGTTTTCCTTTTTTTTTCTTTCTTTTTTTTGGTTGTCAACGCGGGGCAGCATGCGAAGGTCCCCGGCGAGCGTTCACACGGACGACATACGAGCACGAGTGTGGATTTTTCTCCGTCATGTTGGAAAGTGGCAAAAGTCGGGAAATTCGGGACAGGGAACGCTGACCTGAGTAGTTTCCGTGACAACTGGGTTGAGGTCGGAGGTCAGGGCGAGATGATGGGTGACGTGCCAACTTCTTTTTTTTCAGCTCCAATTTGGGAGTGTGCTTTCGTGGTTCTTTCCATTTGTAGTCAAGACCATCGCCGCTACAGTAATACCTCGCCACTCTGCGGTTCGATTAGCGCCGATTCACCACGTGGCGGCTTGGATTCGCCCAATGTATACAAATTTTTTTTTATAGTGTGGGAATAATAGTACTAGTACAATTGAAATGGGGAAAAAAGGCATGTCATAATTAGAGATTACTTCACTGGCCACCAGAGGGCAGTGCCTAGCTTCAGGAGTAAAACAATCTACATAAAATGGGGCGAAATATGGTAAATTGTAGTTGGAGATTATTTCACTGGCCACTAGAGGGCAGTGTCTCTTGTCGGGAGTTAAAAAAATCGACATGAAATCGGCAAAAAAGGTAAATTGCAGATGGAGGTTATTTCACTGGCCACTAGTGGGCAGTGTCTCCCGCCAGGAGTTAAAAAAAATCTACATGAAATCGGCGAAAAAGGCTCGTCACAGTTTGGAGATTATTTCACTGGCCACCAGAGGGCAGTGCCTAGTTTCGGGAGTAAAACAAATCTACATGAAATGGGGCGAAATATGGTAAATTGTAGTTGGAGATTATTTCACTGGCCACTAGAAGGCAGTGTCTCTCGTCGAGAGTTAAAAAAATCTACAAAAAATCGGTAAAAACAGTAAATTGCAGTTGGAGATTGTTTCACCGGCCATTAGAGGGCAGTGTCTCTCGTCAGGAGTTAAACAAATCTACATGAAATCGGCAAAAAAGGCAAGTCACCGTTTGGAGATTATTTCACCGGCCACTAGAGGGCAGTGCCTAGCTCAGGAGTTTAAAAAAAGTTGCAGTTGGAGATCATTTCACTGGCCACTAGAGGGCAGTGTCTCCCGTTAGGAGTTTAAAAAAATCAACATGAAATGAGGGAAAAAAGGCAAGTCACAGTTTGGAGATTATTTCACTGGCCACTAGAGGGCAATTTCTACTTTCGGGAGTTTTTAAAGTCCAAAATATATTATATAGACCCCCAAAAGTGGATTTTCACCTAATGTAGCTTGGACCCGATTAACCGCCATAAACGAAGTATTACTGTACATACGGACGATGGGTTTTTTTTCGTAAACTGCGGATTTCGTAAAGGGTTTTCCGTTCGTTGCAAGTCAGACGGACGGAGGTGACGCATTTCGTTTTCTCAACGTTGTGCTCTTGGCTGTCTCCGTACCCATAACAAAACCCAACGAAAGGAACACAAACGTGTGATTTAAAAATAGAAACAAAACTCCCAAGGAAGCGTACATGGAGAAATGGAAAAATATTCCACTTTGCCCTGAAAAGAAATAATTAAGGCTGTGCTGGCAACGCAACAAAGTAAAACCCACACATGGAGAAAAATTAAAAAAAAAATCACCAAATATTGACCAAAAAAAAAATCATTCTGGCTGAAAACCAACCGTTTCCCTTTTGGATCTCACCAATTTCCGACACGTTCCCGTTGGCATTTTCCCACCTTTTCCGAGTGATGGCGAACAGTGTGAAGGTCTCGGATATGAAGTTTTGGCCGTTCTAAATTCTCCTCTCCCCGAAGATCGTAATGGGAATTAAAAACCAGAATGGGACAAAGCGCGTCGGAGGAGCGGCGCTCTGAAAAATCCATACAAAGTGAAGACACGTTGCGGGAAAAGAGACAGATGCCATTGTTGGTCCATGCAGTGGTTTTCTTGAAACAAAATGGCGCCCGGTGTGGGGGGAAAAAAAAAACCAAAAACCCTGCGCTGCCATTATTCCACAAAGGTGAGGCTTGCCAATGATGGACTGACGGGTGCTACCTGATCCTCGTTGCTTTTGTTCTTGTGTTTCTCCAGCCGCCATTGGCCGGTTTGGTCTCCCAGATGGTTTTGAAGTCGAGGTGGACTTTTGGATTTGTCATTGGACCTGTAAACGGAACACGGCACTCATTTAAACATTCACTCTGACACAAACAATAAGCTTTAAGACAGGGGTGTCAAATTCAGTTGGGTTCACGGGCCACATTCAAGCCACCGAGATCTGATGTGGGCCGGGATCCGTTTATTTTTGGCCTGAAAAGTTAACGTACCGTATTTTCGCGACTATTCGGCGCATCGTACTTTTAGCCGCAGTGTCAATAACGAGTGCTATTTCTGTATTTTACACACACAAAGGACGCACCGTTCTTTTAGACGCAGCCAGGCATGGCATTGATATATTATATATGGAACCATAATAGCGCTGTCTACAGAAGTAGCCCCAGACGCTATTTCCGGTGCGCAGTGACTGCTGGGATATATAGTCCTTTTGTCAATACACCCAGGTTGACGGCTGTGATAACTTTGCACTAATAGTACCAATATACTACAACGGCGAACACACTAATTTGGTGCTACATGCACCAAATGCACGCTAAAAACACGTTTTTAAAAAGGCAACGGAAGCAAAACTGAGTTCGGTTGTACTTTATTTAGCCATTTTACAATGTACTCACGTCATCATCACCCACAAATCCATCAACCATCCTCATTTTCTGTGTCCGAATTGAACAATTGTCCATCAAAAACGCTGAGTTCAATACGTTCGTCCAGGCGGCCACACTCCATTCGCAAATAGTTGCTAGCTAGTAGCTAGCGTAACTATTCCAAGGCTGTCTTCCATGGTTTGCAACTGTGTTGATGCCGATCGCCAGGCCACAATCCATTGGGTGTATTGACAAAAAAAACTATATATCCCAGCAGTCACTGCGCAGTACTTTTTCTACGGGAAAATAGTAGAGTCGGAAGCTGCTTGCTGTAGTTGTCCTATCGACTGATTTATTTTATTTTATTGTGATAACAATTTTAGTATTGGTCTATATATAAAGCGCACTGGACTATAAGGCGCCCTGTCTATTTTGGAGAAAATTTAAGACTTTTATGTGCGCCTTATAGTGGTGAAAATACGGTACTTGGTGGGAGGGGCTAGTGAAGATCATGAAGAATGTACAGTACAGTAATCCCTCGATTATTGCGGTTAATGTAGACCAGACATGACCGCGAAAAAACGAAAAACCGTGAAGTAGGGTGTGGAATTTGGAATGTATTTCTCTTGTATTCTTTAATCCAGTGGTCCCCAAACTATTCCAGAAAGGGCCGCAGTGGGTGCAGGTTTTCGTTCCAACCGGTAAGAGGAAACCTTTCCACCAATCTGGTGCCCTGCAAGTGCAATCAGTGGATTGCAGTCAGGTGCTTCTTTTTTCAGCAGAAACCTCTTTGGTTAAACTGTTTGTGTTGGATCGGTTGGAACCAAAACCTGCACCCACAGCGGCCCTCCAGGACTGGTTTGGAGACCTCTGCTTTAATCCTTTTCGCAACTAAAATAGAATTTTAGTGACACCTACTGGGCAAGGCCTGTCATCACTTTGTATATAGTGCCTCCCCTATGTGTCTGCGATATTCGAGGGATTGTTTTGCCTTTTTTATTAGAAAAAAATAATTCAAAAAATAGAATATTTCCGCTTTTTAAAGTTGTTTTCATAAAAGAAGAGCATTGTTGTTTTAAATGAATAAACATATATATATATATATATATATATATATATATATATGTAAAAAAAAAAAAGATTAAATAGTGTGAATAAAGACTTCAAATGACCATTTTAATATGAATGAAAGCTTAATTATTCATTGATCTTCATAACTGCTTCTCCTCACAATGGTTGCAGGGGGTGCTGGAACCCATCCCAGCCAACTAAGAGCACCAAGAGGGGGGACCCCGAATGGTTGGCCAGCCAATCACAAGGCACCAGGAGTCAGACAACCAATTGGTAACATATAAGGACAATTTAGCGTACAATTAGCCTAGCATGCATGTTTTGGTGATATGGGAGAAAACCTTGAGGACACATTTTAAGCAATGTATTTCATCCCAAATAACCACGGCGCTAATATCATATACGTACCTTAATATAGCACTTTAGAAGAAGGAGGTGAACTTCTTGCCGAAACCGGTTATAGCTAGGAATAAAAGAAAAAGCGGTGTTAATGAAAGATAAGTTTGGTAATGGGCGCCAAAGGATGGAATTTTTTAACTGATACCTTCGCCAAGTTTTCCGGCCTGCTCGGCAGCTCCTCCCGGCAAGATCTTGGACAACATGCTATCTCCCTCCATGCCCGGCTGACCCGCGGCCGCGCTGCCGATGCCGCCCGGCCTGGGAGCCGCTTTGGAACCTGTCCGTCATGAAAGACCACCATTCAAAACCGTGACCAGACGTTTCGTCGAGAGACGTTTGGTCCCCGGACGTTTGGTCGACCGGACGTTTGGTCGAACGGACGTTTGGTCGACCGGACGTTTGGTCGAACGGACGTTTGGTCGAACGGACGTTTGGTCGAACGGACGTTTGGTCGAACGGACGTTTGGTCGAACGGACGTTTGGTCGAACGGACGTTTGGTCGAACGGACGTTTGGTCGAACGGACGTTTGGTAGAACGGACGTTTGGTAGAATAGACGTTTGGTAGAACGGACGTTTGGTCGCCGGGTTCGCTCGCTGTCAAATTATGACAGAGAGTTTACTGTTGATATTTGGATATTAGATATTTAGATATTAAACTCACTCTCTCTCATGATTATAATTTTGAGAGCTGGTTTCAACAGTAACATCCCGGCGACCAAACGTCCGTTCTACCAAACGTCCGTTCTACCAAACGTCCGGTCGACCAAACGTCCGTTCTACCAAACGTCCGTTCTACCAAACGTCCATTCTACCAAATGTCCTTTCTACCAAACGTCCGTTCTACCAAACGTCCAATCGACCAAACGTCCGGTCGACCAAACGTCTTTCGACGAAACGTCCGAGTACCTTCAAAACACATCGATGAACCACGTTTTAATCAGAAGCCCAATTCGAGGCAACTTCATGACTGCCCTACTTTTTTCATTCATTCATTTTCCCTGACGCTTATCCTCAAAGGGTTTGCAGGGGGTGATGGAGCCTATGCCAGCAAACTATGGACACCAGGCGGGGGACACCCTGAATCGGTGGCCAGCCAATCAAAAGGCATAATGAGACAAACGGCCAATCATACATAGGGACAATTTAGCCTACAACTAGCCTAGCGTGCTTGTTTTTGGAATGTGGAGTACCCGAAGAAAACCTGCGCAAGGACAGGGGAGAACATGCAAACCACGGCATTTAGACAACCGCGTGTGTACGTCACCTATTCCGGTGAGTGGTGGTTGAGCGCCTTTTGAGGCCATGACGGGCGCCGCTTTTGCTCCGATGGCTGTCACTGGAGGTGTTTCAATCTTAGCCTGAAAATATAGAAATAGTATTTTGGCAAACGTATTCATCAAACTTTGACAGGCCTGCGTCGATTGCTTTAGTACAAGGGTGTCAGACTCGGGTTGGTTCGCGGGCCGCATTAACTTTAACTCGATTTGATGTGGGCCAGACCATTTTAGATATAATATTTAGATTTTTTTCTTTTTATAACTGGATTAAAAGAACTGGATCAAAAGCCCTGAATATTCTGTTTTTTAATAGATCTAAAACAATGTTTATTTGAGCTTTTTTTTCTTAGTAAGGGAAAATCATTTATTTAATCATTTGTTTTTCATTGCAAAAGGAAACCAAATTTTCTTTAATTATGTTCCATATTAAAGTGGAAAACAGAAAATATTTTTATATATTTTTAGATTTTACAAAATGATTTTCGAACTAAAATCACAAAGAAAAAAATGATTAAAAAATTACAATGATTGATTTAAAAGGGGGAAAATCAGGAAATTTAATATACATCCATACTCTTCATTTGAATTTAATCCTAAAACAGAAAGTCAGCACTCATGATTTACTTTCCCGGGCCACACAAAATGATGTGGCGGGTCAGATTTGGCCCCCGGGCCGCCACTTTGACACGTGCCATAACGGCTACTCGGATGATTCGCCGAAAGACGTTTCGCCGATGGACGTTTCGCCGATGGATGTTTGGCCGACGGACAGGTCGCCGAACGGACGTTTCGCCGAAACAGGATTCGCCCGCTCGCCCCGCCCCCGGATCGTGTGTGTACATGTTTTTCAACCTCGCCCCGTGGGCCATATACGGCCCGTTACAGATAACATTCATTTAGGAATAACAAGGGCATGTACTGCCCCCCAATGGACATATTTCTAAATACAAGTACGTACTACAATGTGCTGCCAATTTTGTATATTTTGTTTTTTATCCTTGCGTTTAAAGTAGTAGCCATTTGGAGATCACGCAGAACAGTACGTGACAGAAGAAATTGAGAAAATAAAGTAGTAGTAACAGTAAGTACTATACTGTTATGAAATTCGTCTTTAAGGCGAATCATCCGGTCACGCCCATAACGGCTGCGGAGGGGACTTTTTCACCGTCACGGGCAGTGTTTCATCGGGATTCGTGTATAACGCGCACCCGAACTTTGCTTCAGTTTTTGGTCCAAAACACGCAAACTGCTTCCGTAATTTTGCATTCCATATAAATATGAGTTAGAGATGTAGAACAAAAAGATCGTTGTTCACACACGCACAAAACCACGTAAATATTTGAATTTTAATATTTGTATCTAGTTCGCTAGGTTGACTTACTGTACTCATCATGGGGGAAGGTGTGGTTCCCGCGGGACCCGTCTGCCTCGGCTGACCCACGCCTCCACCGGCGACTCCCATTTGCCCCGGTTTGGTCTGGCCTGGCCCCACCCCCATGCCGGGTCCCTGGGCTGGGGGTAGTTGCTGCGCCCCGGTCGAATTAGGCGGTCCTTGCTGGCCCGGCCTCGCCGCCGAAGTCTGGGCTTGCTGCTGGAGTTGCGTCCTCTGTCCCGGGGCCCCGTCGTTCTGGGAAATTTGACCAACCTGCCGTGCGGATCCCGTCGGAGCAACGGAAGGGCCTTGTCCCCTTGAAGAAGAGCCAGACCTGGAGGTACCTGGACAAGTTTTAGGTATAAAAGGGGGGGGAATGAAAGACGATCAAATTGAGACCTAAAAGGACAAAGTAAAGCAGCTTGAAAAATCGTCATGAAAATCTGGTAGAATGGCATCAAGGTTATAAAAAATAATAAATAAATATAAAATAATAATAATAATAATATTTGATAATAAAATAAAATAACGCTACACAAAATAAAAACAATAATAATATTAATATATAATAATGAAATAAAATAACAACACAAAATAAAAACAATAATAATTCAAAAATAAAATAACAACACAAAATTAAAAAAAAAATGTAACTAAACACAAAATAAAAAGATAAAAAGATAACATAAAAAAACACAAAATAAAAAAAATAAAAAAATAACATAACAAAACACAAAATAACAAAAATAATAGAAAAAGAAAATAAGATAAAATAAAATAACATGAAATAAAATAAGATCAAAGAAATAACATAAGATAAAATGAAATAATATAAATAAAAATAAAATAAAATTAATACAAATAGTAAAAAAATAAATAAAATTAAATTAAATTAAATTAAATAGTTAAAAAAATACAACTTTATAACCACCTTAAACGTGACTGTTTGTTATTTGGTTGGAAAATCTAATGTGAGGATCTCAGCTACAAGGCTGAAATTTATTTGACCTTCATCCTAATTAAACTCAGCCACATTGGTGTTTTGGTAAATAAGTTCTTAGAATCATTTTAGAGTTTGGATTTAAGCAGTTTTTTTTCTCCAGTATTACCAAGGAACAAACGAACAGTCATGCTAAAACATTTAGTTTCTCGCCTTCCAAATTCCAAACCAAAAACACAAAACACATAACCGTTTGTTAGTCAGTTTTCGACACCGCCACACGATTGAAAACGATATTCCGAAATCTCTCAAGGTAGATCCGACAAAAAATCCCATCACGTACCTGTCGGCTGGCCTTGCATGTCGATTTGTTGCTGAGACTTCCCCCGCGAGGAGCGATGCGGATCCCCTTGCCTGGACGACCTCTGACCGTGATGGTGGGCGGACGGATCTCGTGAATAGTCCGACGAGTGGTAGACCCCCGACCTGGAGTCGCCGCGTCTCCCCACGGACGAAGAGCGCCCCGCAAGGTCGTGTCGCGTGGACGACGGCTCTTTGGGGTGTCCCTTGGAGGACCTGGAGGACCTGGCTTCGTCGGAATGGCGCGACGAGGACGAGTGGCGTCCGGAGCCGCCGTGATGTCGGTGGTCCCGGGCGGACGAGGTGTGTCGCCCCCCGTGGCCGTAGTCGTCGTGAGGCCACAGGTCCTCCTCGGGGGGCTCGTCGTAATCGTGGTAGGTGTGTTTGACGGCGTGGCGACTCCTCCCGGACGAGTGGCCTCCGCCGTAATGGCGAGAACCGGAACGCGGCTTTTCGAACCAGTCTGTCTCTTCCTGGCCCAGGTGGTAGGCTTTGGAAACCGAAAGGAGATCACAGTCAATCTCCATGTCGTTGGGAGACAGCGGCATGCAGGCTGAGAAGAAACAAAAAAAGAAGGAAGACCACCCACATGCCAAAGAAAAGTTTAAGAAGTTGAAGACACAGTCACTCAAAATCATACGTTTACGCCCATGCACGTTACAATTGACTTTACTCGCGGCGCCATCCGGGACTGACTAGGCTACACGCTGCAAAAAATGTCCCCGCGTCTTTTTGTTAGCAAAGTATACAGTAATGCCTTGACATACGAGCGCCCCAACATACAATAAATTTGAGATACGAGGAAAATTCAGAGCAAATATTTGCCCCGAGACACCATTTGAGATGGGATCATACGACGCTGCCGATGATAACAGTGCACTATCTTTCTCGCCACGCTTATTTATTTAAATATTTTATTCATTTATTTAAATATTGCATTCATGTAATTAAATATTGTATTGATTTATTTAAATATTTTATTCATTTATTTAAACATTTTATTCATTTATTTAAATATTTTATTCATTTATTTAAATATTTTATTCATTCATTTAAATATTTTATTCATTTATTTAAATATTTATTCATTCATTTATTTATTTATATATTATTTGTATATTTTTCATGTATTCATCTATTTATTTATTTATATATTATTTATTTATATATATTTATTTATTTTTATATTTTATTTGTATATTTATTTATTTATTAACTTATTTATGACCTATTTATTTATGTCTAAAATGTCTTTTCCTGTGTCTGTATTCTCAGCCTCTTGCCACTGTGAATACGGGATGAATAAAGTTATCTAATCTAATCTGGTTCGAAAAAATAAAATAAAATAAAAACTAACTGGACGAAACGAACACTTGGTTCTGATTGGTGGAGAAGCAGGAAGTTCCCCCTCAAAAGAATCCGCGCTGGAATACATGAACATCTTTGCCTCAGTTATTGTGCAAGAAGGTTTAAATTTAGTGTAACGTAAGATTATAACTTATTTTACGCGTGAGCTACGAGTGAATCGACATACGAGCTCGGTCCCAGAACGCATTAAATTCATATCTCAAGGTATTACTGTAATCCAATCGAGTCGAACCCAATGGAGTATTTCGTTTAAACGATCCTGGCCAAAATGCTCGGACAATTTTTGCAGCACGAGCACAGAATTGTTTTAGTGAAAAAACACGAATGCAAAACACGTGAGCACAAAACCCCCCCGTGAGACAATTTTGCGTTGGCGACGACGTGCAAAGAAGACCTTCCAAGGGAACCGGAGTGGTGCGAACGAAGAAAACCACCACGCCGGAGAACCATGCGTGAAGTGGACAAACAGATGACCGGACGGACAGGCGGAGGGACGGGACGGGACGGACGAAACGGACGAAACGGACGAAACTGACGGACAGGCAGGCAGGCAGACAGACAGACAGCAGTCCATTGAAATGAGAGCTCCGAGTGACTCTCGGGAAGAAGAAGAAGAAGAAGAAGAAAACATCGGCATGCAACAGCTAGCTCCGCCTCATTTTCTTCTCTTTCGCTTTTCTAAGCCTATCCGTTTTTTTTGGTGGGTGGGGGACATGGAGATAAACGGTGGGGGGCAGTAGTAGGTCGCGAGACCGTGGGCGCTCACTCCCGCAATTACCTTCGCTGTCAGACACAGCGCAATGATAATCGTCTATTATGTACGTATCATCCGACTTGTAGACGTGGGTCCGGGGTAGGTCCCGAATGTGGTCTTGCACGTCTGGAAGAGAGTGACTGGAAGCGTACTGGCCGTAATAGTAATGGTACGGATCGACGCCGCCCCCGCCGCCGACGCCGACGCCCTCGTACGGGTCGGGACCTAAGCTGGACGAGCGCCCGCTAGCCGAGAATTTCCTCAGCGGACTCAGCGGGCTCTCTTCTTCCGAGTACTGTCTGCTCGGGGGGCGGCCCCGGGCGGCCCCGGAGCCGGATCCGGATCGCGGGGAGCGGTCGTCCCTCTCGTAGGATCTGCTGCGGTACCCCGAGTGCTCCCTGGAGGCGATCTTGTCCATGCCGTAGCCCGTGGAGCGGGAGCGGCCGCCGGCGGTCGCCGCGTAGTAGATCCGATCGTCCTCCTCGGCCGCGGAGCCCAAGTAGCGAGCGGCCTGGGCCGCGTCGTAAGCGCTCCTCTTGAAACCGTAGTCCTCCATCAGCTGGCGTCCTCGCACGTGGGAGGACGGGTAAGCTCCGCCCACGGCGGGGGAATAGGAGGCCAGGTCGGCCTCGGCGTCGCGGGCCTCCTCGATGGGGGAGAATTTGGAGATTTTCTGCTCCATGGCGCCCAGCTTCCTGTGCTTGCTGCGTTTGTTGGACGAGACCGCCGGAGCCAAAAGGCTTCGAGGGGACGGCGATTTCTGCGCCCCGGATCGGAAGCTGCCGGGATTGTAGTCGCTGTCATAGTAACAGGGGGATCCCCCACCCAAACTAGCGCTCACGCTGCCGCTGCTGCCCCCTAGAGGTCCGTGTCGGTAGCTGCTCTTACCCCTGCCGTGGTGGTCGTACAACTCTTCCTGAAAGGCCGCCTCCTCCTCGGGTAACCTGCCGTACGCGGAGCTGCCGCTCGCCGCCCGCGTCGCGGCGCCGATGCCGCCGGTGTGAGCGTGGCCGTCGCCTGGGTAACGCCCGATGCCGCCGCCGCCGCCGTGATGCAGGGCGTCCACCGTGGTCGCGCCAAGCCCGTTCTTCGCCGTCAGCTCGCTCACGTCGTCGATCGTCATGTAGTTCCTGGGGACGTTTTGCTCCAGGGCGGGTGGCCCGTAGGCGCCATCGGGGGCGCCGTAGGCGCAGGGGCTATCCACGCCGTGCCCGTAGGCGTTGGAAACCGTCGACGTGTACTGTCCGTATTGGCCGACCGTCGACGCCGCGTAGCCGTACGTGTTGGCCGTCGTCGTGGCGCACTGGGCGTACGAGCTCGCCGGCGCCGACGGGTACTGTCCGTACGTGGTCGGCGGAACGGCGGGCGGCCCGCCGTAACCGGCGGGGGCCGCGGCCGGGCCGTACGGCCCGTAGTTGGCCGTCGTCGCGGTTCCGCCGTATTGGCCGAAGGAGGCCACCGAACCGGAGTGGTGGCCGCCGTCTTGCGCCGTGGTGGTCACTACGACGGTGGGATTGCTGATCGTCTCGTAATTGGTGGCGATCTTGTGCTCCAGGTCGGCCAGCGACGTGTGCCTGGCTCGACCCTGGTGGACGGTCAAGATATCGGGGTGAGCTTGCCCGGGGTAAGGGGCGCTCTGGCTGGGGTAAGAGGACACGGCGCTGGGATAGGGTGAGCCGTGGGTGGGGTACGGGGGCTGACCGGGCGGCGCGGGGGCGAAGCCCGTCTGCCCCGAAGGGGGCTGAGCTGGCGGCGGGCCGCCGGGCAGACCCACGTCGCTTTGGGGGTACGGGGGTTGGCTCTGGGGGTAGGTGTGGGAAGAGTAGGAGGCCTGGGACGGGTAGGGCGTTCCCGAAGGGTGAACGTGGGTCTGGAGGGGAGTCGGCTGGGGTAAGGCTTGGGTTTGAGAGGCCGTCGGGTAAGGAGCTTGGTTGAATGTCGACGACTGGTAGGGTAAAGCGGGCGGACAGGGCGCCGCCGATTGGCTCGGAGGGTACTGGGGGTGGAAAGATGAGGTGGCCGTGTACTGGGCCGCCGGGTTGTTGGCGTCGTTGCTGAATTGGCTGAGGGGAGCCGTACTGGGCCTGGCGGTCAACAGCCCGTTGGTCTCGTGCGAGGCGGCGGCCGCCGCCAAGCGCAGGTTGTTCAACTCGCTGTCGGACATGTAGTCGCGGGCGTCGCCCATGCACCTGAGGTAAGCGATATCCCTCCGTTCTCGCTCCTTGACCAGCGTCTCTTTCCGTTGGTGGATGCCGAGCTCCAGGTACCTCAGCTTGGCGTCGATCTCCTTCTCCTCCTCCTCCAGTTCGGCTTGCTGCTTTCTCAGCTTGGTGGATTCCTTCTCCACCGCCTTCAGCTCGTGGGTCAGGTCTTTCAGGAGGCTGGCTTTGGCGGCTAAGCCGGACCTGGAGCCGGGTTTCAGTCCGGGCATGGATGGCAAGTAGACCTGCTGGAGGCCCGGGGTCATCTGGGGCAGGTGAACCGATGTCGCCGTCTCTTCCGGAGGGGGGCTGGGTAAGGTTCTCTTGACCTTACGGAGCAGGGAACTCTGTTGAAGGGCTGCCAGCTGTGAAGGAAAGAGAAAGAGAGAGAGAGGGCAGGGTGGAAGAGCAGTACAACATGAGGGGGGGGCAAAGACAAAATAGGAAAATATCAATCATGTACGGCACGTCGTGATCGTTAGGATGATTGGTCAGTCGTTTGGCACGGGGGCAAAAATGTGTACGGATTCAAAAAAGACAGGTAAGAAACAGATTGTGGAAAATCAAAAGTACAAATGATCGGAAAATATGGCAAGTAGGGATCAAAGTGGGCGTGTTGTAGTGAGATGGATTACAATGGTGGGGTAGTAAAAAAAACAAAGTTTGGAAAACAGAAACTCAAAGAATAAAAGGTCAGTGAAATGAATAGAAACAAGGACAAAAAGGAGAAAAAATAGACCAGACAAGAAACCACATTAGATGATGTAAGAATAAATAAAATGTAGTGTTAGCAGAATTATGACTACTAATTTATTATGTATACTGTTTTACAATTAAAATATTCACTGTATTTTCTCGCATATATAAGCCGTATTTGTAACACAAAAAATGATGACCTAATCAAGGGTGCGGCCTATACGAGAACAAGACTTGCTATACTCTTTTTCCCCAGTAGATATCGGGAAATTAACATGTACATTTGTTGGTTATTTTCTGTTTTGCAGTAAGAAAACAACCATTACTGGATGAATGACTAACTTCCTTAGTTATTCACCCAAATAATGTGCTTTTGATTCATACAGTATCTCAGAAATACCACTTGTGATGATTTTTGGAAGATCTTCCCTTCTAAGTAATACATTTGTACTCCCATGAAGTGAAAATTGTGAATCAGGGGGCGGCTTATACGCGAGAAATTGTAAAATTATTATTATTATTATATGCGGGGCGGCTTATATTCGAGAAAATATGGTGATATTTTGAGAATAAAGTTTTTGTAATACCAGTAAGGGCTGGATCTTACTATAAATATATTCATGTATTCATTTTCTGTACCTCTTATCCCCACAAGGGGGTGCTGGAGCCTATCCCAGCCAACTATGGTAGGCAGGTAGGGGACACCCTGAATTGTTGAACTTCGATTACGCCAACAGTTTTAACTTGGTAGTGGCGAACAGTTCCAAAAATGCTTTTTATTGCACAATTCTTGCTGCGTGTCGATAATTTGCTTATTTGTAAGACGTGTCATTGAATGCGTACCAATGTCTGCAATTCCCATTCCAATTGGAGGGACTTTACCTGGTTCTGGAGAGCTTGTTGTTGATACAGGGACAGCCTCGCCTTCGTGTGTTCATCCGCAGTGGGGCTCAGCGACTTGGGGTCCGACATGGATCTTTGGCCGCTCTTGATCGGCCGTGGCACGGAGGGATGTCGCTGGGGGGACTCGACCGTGTACGCCTTCTGCTGAGGTGTGACGTGGGCCTTGTTCAGCCTCTCGCTCGACAAGGAGTTCTCCAACAGCCGGTGAGGGGACACCGGGGAAACGGGCGAGTACAGGACCGTCTGCTGCTGCCGGATGATACTGGAAATGGACTCGTTGTGAAGGTGGTTGTGGGGCTGGCAGTTCACGTCCAGGGGGTCGGGACGCCGCCGCTCGAACTTGGCCGCGTTGACCGTCACGTGCTGCTGCCTCGGCTGAGGGATGGGAGCGTCCCCGGGGGCGGGAGCTTGGCTACCGCCGCCGGCGGAGGAGGAATACGGGCTCACCGTAGTGGGGATGCTAAGCTGGGGGGCCACCACGCCTTGCGATTGGGCTTCTGGGTCGGTCTGGCACGCTAACGATTGTCCCTTTTGTGTCCTTTCGGGTCCCGAGATGTAGTGCACGATTTCAACTTTGTTGGGGTCCGGTACTGTCACGTGGATGGCGGGCGAGACTCTACCGAGGTGCTCCGCCTCGGTTTGGCAGGACATTTCTCTCATGGTTTGGATGGCTATGCTGGACGACGCCATCTTGGATGTGGCGCTTTTAGGCTCGGGGGCGGGTGCCCCCGCGGATTCGGAATGTCGGGAGTAACGAGAGCGTCTCCGGCGGACCGGCTGCCCCGTTTCGGCCTTGTCCTCGTCGTCGTCGGTCTGAACCGAGCAGTCCACGCTGCGGCCTCGGCGCCTGGTTCGATGCCGCATCATGTACCTTGCGATGGGAGCGAGAGTTTGGATTAGTTTGCGCGTCTCCATCTTGTTTGTGCTTTCATTTAAATGACCGTCCATGTTTTACTTAAAAGCAGTGGTGCTCACACTCCTTATAAAGCGGGATTTATGAGTGTGTGAGTATGTGTGTGTGTATGTTAAGATTCTCTCGCTACGTTTGTCCAAACCGTGCAACGTAGAGAGTTGAATTTTTTTATGGTGGCCAGAAACAGCTGTCGCATCCTAATAGACAAGTGTTTGAATATCTTCAATTATTTAAGCCCGAACGAAACGAACAGGCTGGATCAAATCTTACTCTCAGGCGACCTACCAGTAGTAACGTGACCGACCGACTGGTCTATCGCGATTGACGGTACACGGTCGATTGGTCGCCCGGAAGGTAAGTGATAATTACCATTTAAATCGTTGCTCAAATTCCCTTAATACAAACTGCGAATTACTATTTAGTCATACTTAATGCCCTAGTAATTATTAGGCTAGCGAAAAGCTCCAAATTTCCCAGACTTTTATTGTTTTTTGTTGGAGAACTTGTTAAGACCCTGACTGACGTCGCTTCTTAAAGGGACAACGCATGTACATACAAACTCTTATCCACTCACACGTCGGCTCAGTGAAACTGCTCATGGCCATTGTTGGCTTTTATTGATGCGTATACAGTGTTGTTTTACCTTGTTTTGTCGCCTGTCTTTTGGTCGTCGGTCTTTTGGTCGCCGGTCTTTTGGTCGCCGGTCTTTTGGTCGCCGGTCTTTTGGTCGCTTGTTGTCGCGGTCGGGGCGACCAAAAGACCGCGACCAAAAGACCGGCGACAAAACAAGGTAAAACAACACGATCGATCGACCGCACACGCGATCGACTTAATGAGCACCCCTACTGTGAAGTGTAAAATACTCTGAAACATCCCTAAAACCCTCTTCAAACATCCAGACATGTTCAGAAAATGTACCTCTCCTCTCCATCTTCATCATCCGTCTGCACGCAACTGTCAACGTTCCTGCGAGGAGAAACGTGGAAGAGCACCCCTTCACCATCCGAAGCGTCTCGGCTGAGTCGTGTCATGGAGCTGTGTTTCCTCATGTTGCTCTGGTTCTCAACATGCTCCTCGTGGCTTCTCAGACACATCTCCGAGGAGGAGTTGGGGAGGGAGCGGGAGCCATTGTGATGCTCAGTGTAAGGATGAAGAGGCTGACCATTCGCGTCCATCTGAAAGGGAACATCCGTTGTCATCATTTGCCCATTTCTTCAAGGACATTTGACAAACCGTTGAACTTAACACCGTTGTTGAGGCTCACCTGGATGTTCTGGGCTGCGGAGGCGGTTTTCTGTCGCTTCTGTTCGACAAGTTGGTGCTGGAGCTGTTGCTGCAAGGACTGGATTTGGTCGAGCTGCGACTTCTGCTGGGCCAGCTGTTCCCTCTGGACCACCAGTTGTTTCTCCCGTTCATGTTGCTGCTGTTGCAGAACCTAAATGGTCGACAAAGAAAGAATGAGGCACGGCCAAAAAACAGATTTTTGGTCGGATGATAACCGTGACAATGAGGGTAACAGTTACCGTATTTTCTCACATATTTACTGCCTCCGCGTATAAGCCGCACCCTTAAAATTGCCTTAAAATGGTTGAATTTTACAATTTCTCCCGTATAAGACGCGCCATGGTTTTAATAGGGAGTACAAATGCATTACTTTGACGGGAGAATGTTAAGAAAAATCATCGCGCGTGGTATTTCTGAGATACTTTATAAATCAATTGCTGGATTGCACATTCCGAAAGGGTGTTGCCTGCACGTAGACCAAGGGTGTCAGACTCGGGTTGGTTCGCGGGCCGCTTTAACATCAACTTGATTTCACGTGGGCCGGACCATTTTAGATATAATATTTAGATTTTTTTTAATAAATTGATTAAAAGAACTGGATTAAAAACCCTGAATATTCAGTTTTTTTTATAGATCTAAAACAATGTTTATTTTAGCTTTTTTATATATTTTTAGATTAACTAAAAACACAGATTTTTTTTATTAAAAAATGACAATTATTGATTTAAAAGAGGGAAAATCAGGAAATTTAATATACATCTATACTCTTCATTTTAATTTAATCCTAAAACAGAAAGTCGGCACTCATGATTTACTTTCCCGGGCCACACAAAATGATGCGGCGGGCCAGATTTGGCCCCCGGGCCGCCACTTTGACACATGTGACGTAGACAAATTCAAAAAGGAGGTCATGTGAGCAGTACAACCAGGAAGTGCGTCCATAGCGGTCTACTTTGTCATGCCTAGGTAAGATGGTGGTTCCCTCAGTGAGCAATGGCAGGCACAAGTGAGTTTTTTCACGTTTTATGCAAGATACTGTTTATTTTTTCTTGAATTTCATTCATGGACGTCAAAATAAATTTAGTTTAGCGTTTTATTTGTTGATCTATTCTGAAATAAATGAGTGTATTGGCCACATTGACTTGCGTTATAGCGTTTTGTCTTTGTCAAAGTGCAGTTTTGTGCATGTCAAGTCTAATTTATGCGCATATAAGCCGTACCGTCGATTCAGTCATCATTTTTTTGAGCGACAAATACGGCGAGAAAATACGGCAAGAAAATACGGCAAGAAAATACGGTAAGAAAATACGGTATGCCTATCTGGTTGAATCGATGATGATCAAATTAAAAACATACCACAAGCTTCCTGAAACAGAACGTGACATGGAGTTAGGGATTTGGAATGGGTTAGAAAAGGCCCCAAAGTCCATGTTTGATTGGCCACAAACAAGACTGCAAGTACAAGACAAAGTGCAGCGTCCGCAGCTGATTATGAGTGCCAGTCACGTCAAGCTTTTCAGAAAATATGTAAGTCATGTCAAATGGATTTTCTTCATTGCATCAATGAAAGGCTTTTGCAAATGAACGTGTTTGTGGTTTTGCGGCCGCTGTTGGCGGTGAAATGCAGAAACATTCGCCTCTTGATTCTGCTAGCATAGCGTAGCTTGCACACCTGTTTAAGAGAATTAACTTGGAAGATTTTCAAGCGCTTGTTCTATCGGAAAAGAGGAAAATCATTCTGTTAGCAGATTTGAATCTTAGCACAATACCCAGCAAAGATAGAGATCAAGTAAACCCAAAATAAGGCCTGGTCCAATCCGACCCACGGGGGTGTTCTGCCTGACTTTGTAGCTCATTCAAGTCAATGTTTTTATTTGTTTTTTTAACACGAGTGTTGTAAAAATAGAATTATGTAAGTTGGGTGATTGAGTGTGCACACTCTTGCACTTTGCTCAATTTCTAATCCGCATTCATATTCGTTCTTTCGTCCTAAATCCAACAATGTCAATTTATACCTTTTTCCCGTATTTTTTACGTTTTTTGATCATTTCAAATTGTGTACGCCACATAACAACTTTTGTACGGGATTTTTTTAGGTATGTTTTTTTTTGTAAAACCTCGTGTTACCCATTTCGGCTCGAATCCGGATCGTCTCGGTCATTGGTAGCAGATGAAAACGTCATCGTCGACGGCTAATATTGTCATGCTTTAAGCATGATATGCACACGCGCTTCAGTGAGCAATGTACTTAGTCAGTCAAGCTATCAGCGTCAAACAGCGACATGTACAGAATCTTGAATTTTGTGCATAAACCGACTGATTGGGGAAAATGTTAGACTTTTACGTGCGCCCTATGTGAGTAAATTTGTTGCATTTGTACCTTTTTTTGATCACTTAATAAGGGGAATTGCAATCATTAATAACGGGAGCAATTGGCCCAGGTTGACAGGTATGAGAAGCAATTAATTCCCCCAAAACAATAGGAAATGATCCAAAATGTACAGGAAATGACCTGCGAATACGCTCAAAAAACGAACAAGTGTAGACATGGTCCAAGGTAAAACCTTGAAATTTGTGAAAAACAAGTGATGAGGATCTTCAACGAACACCATAGAAAAGATAAGCAATTGGTAGTGAAGGCACGACCAATCATTTCTAATTGAATGGCCTGTTTTTCCTTTTATACCTGCTCCTTGATGTTTTGCAGCTCCTGCAATTCTCTCTTCACCATGATATGCTCTTTCTCTCTGTGCATCTTGAGTTCTATCCTCTCTCTCTCCAGCTCCTCCTGGAGGCGCAGTTGCCGTAGCTTCTCCAGCTCCACGCGCTCTCTCTCCATCTGCAACAGCTGCTCCTGCTGACGGTGCAGACGTTCGGCCTCGGTCTCGCCCTCTTTGTGGATGGCGCCGGGCGGGGGGAAGGGAGGTAGACCGCCGGCCGCCGATAAACTACTTGAGGCGTCCGAAAGCCCCGCCGATGCGTAGCATTGAGTGGTCGTGGCTTGCGCCAGTTGTTGTTGTTGTTGTTGACTGTTCAGGTGCGCTTGCGACATGTTCAGTGGTTGCGGTTGGCGCTGTGGATCGGTTAACGTAGTCTCCGCAGATGTGATGACGGCTCCCTTGCCGAGGTATACGGGTTCATCTTGGATTGTAAGAGGGGTGGATGTCGCGGGAACTGATACTGGGGCACTCGTCGGTGCGGTGGTTGTGATTGCACCAGAAACGGAGATGCAAGGGGATGTGGTTTGGAGAAGACCCGGCCCGGGGTAACGAGATTGGGGCATGCGGGGATGCGTTGGTAGTCTTGTGAGACTGGAAAGGGGCACGGGTGTCATGTTGGGAGAAGGGAAAGGCCTGTAAAGCCCCCTCAGTAGCGGTTGAAGAACAGAAGCAGGCTGGGTCGTGATAGGGAGGGTGGAAGCGATGGGTGTCTGAATGGTAGAGTAGATCATCCCATCCGTGGAGCGAACGGCCGCCGGGTACATGGCTCTGAGACTGGCCTGCCTGGCGCTGATGAGGTTGGTCAGGGCCTGGTTGTGGGACAATGGCTTCCCGTCCAAGCCAAAGAGTAGACTTTGTCTCAAGCCAAGACCAGCTGCCAGTCTGGAGGTCTGGGGGCTGCTTCCTCTCCCCAGGCTCCCGAACTGGACTAGGTCCGGGTTGCTCCCGAAGCGGTCCATGGAATTAAGGGCAGCACACATTCGGCTGATCTCTCGAGCGGTGGTGGCACTGTATTGCGCTAAATTGGCTTCCTGGAAATTGGCGATGTCGCGGGCTGAGTAGCCGTAGTCGGAATTTATGTTGGACAAGGAATTGTATCTCCGTATGGGGAACGTCGGGGTCGGGAGTTCTCCACCGTGGCGCAAATCTGTGTAAGAGCCATACTGCATCCCGATGTATCCTCCATAACCTTGTTTGAGAGTGCTGAGGTCCATCGCCAGTTCTCCTTGGGTGTGAAGGTGGTAGGACTGGAGACCCGCTTCTGCCAGGTTGGTATCGGACATCGAAGGTTGAAGCCGACCGGGATGAGGCAACGTGTAGGACTTGTGTCCATCCGGTGGATATTCACGGTACCGTCCGGGTTGTCTCTCTTGATCTGAATCGTAGGAGAGCGGTGGGGCGGACGTAGGCCGTACGCCCTCTTTCTCCGAAGCCCCCACGCAGCTGCCGCCAAAGGGGAGTCTGTAGACGACATCGCAGCAAGCCGGTTGGCTGTCGGGTTTAATGTGGCCTCCCGTCAGATCCGCCGCGTCCTGTCCTTCTTCTACTTTTACGAGCTGGGTCACTGCCCTGCCCTGCTCTTGCGCGCCATCTATCTGCACGACCACGTTATGCGGCGTTGTCCCGCCCGCCATCCCGCCGGGAGAACTGGAATTTCCTTTCAGCTCGATGGGCCCGGCGCCATACAGCTCGGGGTCGATGACTGACGAGACCGCGTTTATCCCGGCGGAGGCGGTGCTCGTCTGAGTGACAAGCAAGTCCTTTTTCAACAAGGGGGAGACGTGGCCAGAGAGGTTGTACCGGGCTAGCGCGCTTGCCTGTTGCTGTTGATGTTGCAGATGATGGTGTTGCTGCAACTGCTGCTCGAGAAGCACTTGTTGCAGCTGCAACTTCTCCTGTTGTTTTTGGAGTTCTTTCTGTTGAATACTAAGGTTCTCAAGTTTGGCGTCAATTTTGGGGATGGACGGGTCTGTTGGGGGTGAGACGGGGGTTTTGCTTTGGGAAAAACACACAGCGGAACCCAAGCCCTGACCTAGATCCACTCGATTTTCGTAAGGATCGCCATAGACCGCCGGTTGTTTGGGCTGGGTCATAAACATGGAAGCCGCCACAGTTACGCTCACCGTGGTTGGTGTGACGGTCTCCTGGGCGTTGAGGTTCATAATCAGAGGCTGGACGACGGTCGAATGTCTACCCGCCTCGGAGCCACCGTGATATTTCCTGCTTTCGGTGGCTAGGGAGCTTAGATCCATTCCGTGGTCGGTCATGATGATTGGAGCAGCCGTTCTGAGGTCCACGACACTCCCACCTTGGATCCTGTGACCCTGCTCTACCCTGGAAGTACCCGGGACCGTCGATATACGGCAGAGGGAGATGTTGTCCATGGAAAGAGATCCTCGCGTATAAGTACTACCGGTGGTAGCCATACTTGTTCCCACGTTGACCTTTTCTATTCTTTGGGTTTTATAGAAGCTGCGCGTAGGTGAATGTTGGTAAGGTGGCGTGTCTGGAGGGCTAGCGCACGGCGAATAAGAATCAAACGTGGATTGTCGGCTAAATCGTGTGGGTGAAGACAGAGGAGACGTCGCCGTGTTGACGGTCGTCGGACGAGATGGACTCGCGGGTGGAGAGCACGGGGCGTCACGGGACGACTGCTGCCGGTAGAGCCGCGGGGAGACGGATCTATGCGAAGTTTGGGTTCCCTGAGCCATGACTGGAGATGGAGGTCCCGAACCCGAGTCCCTTCGCAGTGCTGAGTTGAAGGTTTGAGTGGAGAACTCGGCGGTAGACCTCCTAGAGGGCGAGCGGGTGGGACTTTGTGGTGGTGGTGGGGATGGAGACAGTGGAGGACTGGTGCTCCGGTAGTAGGTGGTATACTTGGGAGAGCGAGGCTCACCCATTCGTTCGCTTGCAGACGCCGGGCTGTCTCGGGTCTGCCCACCCCGAGTGTCCCCGACCCGCCTGGTGATGACCTCTCGTTGACTGTAGGCTTGGGTAATCTCTGCGATCTTACTGCACACGCTCGAGACGGTCGCCGAAGACGTGGCAGGACTCGGCGCGTGTCTGCCGTACGGAGACGACTGGGTGGAGGTCGTGGTGTCGCTGGTACTCGTTTGAGAAATCGTAACGGCATCTCGAGCGTACACTCCGTAAGCCGCGATGGTAGTGGCGGCCACCGTGGGCGTTATTCCGTTTTTCCCCGCTTGGGTTTTGAATCTGTCTTTGTGCCTGTCCTTGGAGGTTGCGAAGTGTTGCGTTACTTTGACGTCGGGGATGCGTCCCCCCGTTTCGGCGAAGGAGACGGGGGCGGAGATCTGCGTGGGACTGGTTCCTGGGGTCAGGAGGGCGTTGCTTTGCTCCAGCAATTTGGCGAAGGCGGAACCCGTGTCGAGGAATTGTTTGTCCGGGTAGCCCATGTCGATTTCGACTTGCTCGTCGGTGGCTTGTTGCATCTTGGTGATGTTCTGAGACGTTTGGCGAATTTCCTCGTAAATGTCCGTTTCTGCGTCCAGGCCCTCGTGGTCGTATTCGCTCTGGCCTCGGTCGTACCGGTAGTCGTCGTCGTCGTAGCCCTGCCCGTTGACGTCTTCCTCGAAGTACTGGCCGTGTTTTACCGGCGAATGCTGCTGCTCCTGTTTCTGTTTCTTCTGAAGCATTTCGGCTTTCCTCATCATCTCTTCGTAGACTTCCTCGGCGCTCTTCAGCGGCTTGGACGTGGACGATGGCGCCGTGGCGGTGGTGGTGGTGGTGGTGGTGGTGCTCGAGGATTTCTCTACGGGTGAGTACAGTGACATGAAGGTAGGAAGGTTGTACTCGCTGCCCGACTTGTAAAGTTTGGACTCGTAGCCTTCGACTTCGGAATCCAGACTACGAGGGGAGTACTCGGAGGCGGAGGAGCGATGGAGTTCTTCCATCTCGGCGGCTTGCCGAAGCTCCTCCGTCGGAGAGGCGTCTTCGATGGGCGAAAGATTGCTGGGGGGCGTCTTGGACCTTTCTCGCCGTCTCTGAGCCCTCAGCTCCTCTTTGTCTCTCTTGGTCTTGCGGGCGGTGCTTCGGATTCTTTGCTGTTCAACCTCTCTCATCTTCTCCTGCTCTCTCAGAAGCTCCTCCTCCTCTCGCAACTCGTCTTCTTCCGAAGAGTCCTCGATGGTGGGAAGGAGAGGACCGTGAGAGCGATGGCGTGCTTTCCTCTGCTGCTTGGCCTCTTCTAATCGTTGTCTCCTGCTGGGACTGCTGTCGCTGTCTTCTTCCATGGAGGAGACGGACGTGGGAGATTGGCCGGATCCGTAGGACGAGGCCGAGGTCGGCGGAAGGGTGGAGGAGTAGTCGCCTCGGGAGCGTTCCTCGGGGGAGCCGGTCAGACTCTCCATCTCCAGTTCGGGCTCTCGGTCCAAGCTGAGATCGTTTTGGCCACTGAGTTCCATTTCCCGGCCGTAGCTGTTGGTGTTGTTGAGCTCGATGGTTTTGAAGCGCCTGAGACCGCCTTGCGACGCCATCAGGTCTTCCTCGCCCTCCTCCACCGAGCTCTTGTAGACATCGGCGGCGCTCTTGGTCTCCTCTTCGAAACTGCTGGAATGATGCTGCAGGCGCCGCTTCTCCTTGGCCGAGTCGGACAGGACGTGCTTGTGGTGGCTTTTCTTCCGCTCGTAGCCGTATCCCTCGTCCTCGTCCTCTTCGTCCATCTCCTCCTCGTCGTTCTCCTCGTCGGCACTCATCTCCATGATCTGCCTCCTCATGAACTCCTCGTCGGTCATCTCCGTGGCCTCCGTGTCCTTCTTCTTCTTCTCCTTCTTGTCCTCCTTGCCCTCTTTGCGTTTGTCCTCCCAGTCCGCACCATCTTCGGCTTCTTCCACGATGTCTTCCATTTCTTCATCCGAGTCGTACGCGTCCGGCGGGATGGACAAAGAACGCGGGCGCTGTTTCCCCCGCTCGTCAACGTCCCGGTCCCTGTGCTTCCGCGCCCTGCGCTCCGCTTTGTCTTCCGCCAGGTTCTTCTCCAGCAGCGTCCTCATGGAGCTCTCCAGTTTGGTGATTTCGGAAGGACTCGGCGGGGAGCCTTGGCCGCTGATCCCCCTCTCGCTCAATTTCATCTCCTCCTCCTGAATCAATCCCGTGATTTCGCTGTGAGAGCTGGAGATGCCGTCGGACGAGTAACCGGTATCGCTGAGGCTTTGAGGGCTGCGGGACAAGTCATGCGTGCTGTTGTTTTTGGTTTCCTGAAGACAGAAAGACAAAAGGATGAAAACTGATTATCCCTTACACCTCCCAATCATCTCATTTTCTGAACCGCTTTAGCCTCACTAGGGTTGCGGGGGTGCCGGAGCCTATCCCAGCTGATACATTTTACAGGCATGTTCACTCGTCCACCATTTTACGTTCGGGCCGTTTCATAATTGAATTGACTTTGTGAAAGCTTTAAATCTCATTATACTTGTACAATGACAATAAAAGCATTCAATTCAATTCAATTCAATTCAATTCAATGTTCTCCCTGGGCTTGCCTGGGTTTTTCCGGGTACTCTGGTTTCCTCCCACATTTCAAAAAACATGCATGGTAGGCTGATTGGACACTCTAAATCACATGTGTCAAAGTGGCGGCCTGGGGGCCAAATCTGGCCCGCCGCATCATTTTGTGTGGCCCGGGAAAGTAAATCATGAGTGCCGACTTTCTGTTTTAGGATCAAATTAAAATGAAGAGTATAGAAGTATATTAAATTTCCTGATTTTCCCCCTTTTAAATCAATAATTGTAATTTTTTTATCATTTTTTCTGGGTTTTTAGTTCAAAAATCATTTTGTAAAATCTAAAAATATATATTAAAAAAAGCTAAAATAAACATTGTTTTAGATCTATAAAAAAACGGAATATCCAGGGCTTTAAATCCAGTTCTTTTAATCCATTTATAAAAAAAAATCTAAATATTATATCTAAAATGGTCCGGCCCACATGAAACGCGGCCTGCAAACCAACCCGAGTCTGACACCCTTGGTGTAAATGGTTGTCTGTCTACACGTGCCCTCTGATTGGCTGGCTACCAATTCAGGGTATCCCCCCACCTGGTGCCCAAAGTCAGCTGGAATAGTCTCCAGGACCCCCCACGAACCTAGTGAGGATAAATTATATATTTATTTGAGTAAATATGTGCGGCTTTTATCATTAATAAGGGGACAA
Source organism: Stigmatopora argus (assembly GCF_051989625.1). NCBI lineage: Eukaryota > Metazoa > Chordata > Actinopteri > Syngnathiformes > Syngnathidae > Stigmatopora > Stigmatopora argus. The sequence goes on from NC_135387.1 coordinate 27,000,017, forward strand.
TTGGCCGAGGTCAACAGGTATGCAATTCGGTTTTCAGATGGCGACTGGCGCTTACGTCATAATGCCTTGATTTCTTGATTTCCTTGATTGGTGTGATTTGATCCCCTTTCTTGAGATTCATTTTGCTGTTTTTCACCGATTGGCTGTCGAGCTCATCTGCGTTTTTGGTCTGCTTCTGGGTTTCCGTTGCCGGTCCGGTTGATGTCGCTGTTATGGTGGCATTGGCGTCGTTGGGCCCAAACTGTTCAGTACTTGCGCTTCCCGACTGGGATTTCTCTGGCTGGGCGGGCTTGGTCCCTTGCTGATTGGTGGCTTTGTGGAGAGGGCTTTGTTGATTGGTCGCCTGTTGGCGCGTGAAACCGGCGGCTTGATGTTTAGGAGACGGATGCGGAACGGGAAGAGGGGGCTCATCGAGACCACCTCCGGACATGAGACGCTGGGTCTGGCAGTTGAGACATAGCCATTCTTTTTTCTGAAAGACAGCAAAAATCGGGACATTTGATGTCAACAAATTGGACTGTGGACGAAAGCCGCACTCCCTCTCGACTGGTCGCCAGCCGGTCGTTTCACAATCACACTGAATATTTTCCTACAAAGTGAATTAGAACTTGGCAAGCGAATTCGTTTATCTTTCCCACTTTGATTCCCACCTCTGCATTTTCTCTTGAAACCCTCTTTCACACACTCTGCTCTACTTTTTTCTCTCTTCTTCTGACAGTGCGAGAGCTATTTTTACCCACAATTCCATTGTTCTGCTTGAGCACACTTCTCCCTGTCGTGGCGGTTGCTTTAGGCTGCACTCTCCTGCTCATATTTACAGACTCGCACACATGTATGCGGGCAGCCTGTTTAGGTGAACGCCAACCAGGAAAAGGGTGATGGCCAACAGATGGAGGAGGAGAAGGAGGAGGAGGAGGAAGAGGAAGAGGAGGAGGAGGAAGGATGGGGATAGCATAGACGATGCTAAAGGGGGCAACGATCGCGGAGCGAGTGATAGCGCACGTGCAAACGAAGCACGTGCAAACACAATAATTGAACGCTTGCCCCCAAGGATGGGACCCCCACTGAGGCTGAAGCAATTACAGAGTCCCCCCGGGAGGCCTGGCAGCAAATGTCCCACTTCTGCTAAATGGATTGGACGCCTATCCCCGTCTATCGTAGTTATGTAAATGTGCTTTGGAAACTATTAATTAAAAAAAATTGGGAGATGAAATAGTTTTTTTTTTTTAATTATTCATTTATTTGCTTTTATGTGGACTGTATTTTTTGCATTATATGGCGGAGCTTCAGTGAATCTTGAAATTTGTTTCATATATGAGGTGCAATAGATTATAGGAAGCAGTAGTAGTGGTAGTGTTGGTGGTAGTTGTAATAGTAGTAGAAGGAGTAGTAGTAGTAGAAGTAGTTGTAGCAGCAGTACTAGTAATACTAGTAGTAGTGGTAGTGGTGGTAGTAGTAGTAGTAGTAGTAGTAGTAGTAGTAGTGGTAGCAGAAGCAGTAGTAATAGTAGTAGTAGTAGTAGTAGTAGTAGTAGTAGTAGTAGTAGCAGTAGTAATAGTAGTAATAGTAGTAGTAGTAGTAGTGGTAGCAGTAGCAGTAGTAATAGTCGTAATAGTAGTAGTAGCAGTAGTAATAGTAGTAGTAGTAGCAGTAGTAGTAGTAGTAGTAGTAGTAGTAGCAGTAGCAGTAATAGTAGCAGTTGTGGTAGGAGTTGTGGTAGCAGTGGTGGTGGTAGTAATAGTAGTGGTATTAGTAGTAGTGGTAATAGTAGCAGCAGTAGTAGTAGTAGTAGTAGCAGTAGCAGTAATAGTAGCAGTTGTGGTAGCAGTTGTGGTAGCAGTGGTGGTGGTAGTAATAGTAATAGTAGTGGTAGTAGTAGTAGTGGTAATAGTAGCAGTAGCAGCAGTAGTAGTAGTAGTAGCAGTAGTAGTAGCACCAGTAATAATAGTAGTAGTAGTGGTAGCAGTAGTAGTAGCAACAGTAATAATAATAGTAGTAGTAGTAGCAGTCATAGTAGTAGTCGTAGTTGTAGTCATAGTAGTAGTCATAGTGGTAGTCAGTAATAGTCGTAGTAGTAGTCATAGTAGCAGTCATAGTAGAAAAAGCAAAATGTCCAGTGATGCCCCAAAAATAATCACAACCAACAAAAGTCAATTTATCAAATTGGATTATTTTCTTTGCTAAATTGAAGTTTCTTGTGTTGGACAGTTTAAAAAAATATTTTCATCATTGAGCCAATCAAAATTCGGCCAATCAAAATTCGGCCAATCAAAAATGCAAGATACGGGCTGGAAAAATGCTAATCAGACGTTTCTTTATCAAATGGCTTTGCCCCAGCAGATGGAAGTCAAAAGATGGAAGAAGTTTTTGCTCTGCTGGGTATTAAGTGTATTAGCCTTGCTGAGACGGCAGCCTTTGAAGTTCCAAAGTGAAGACTTTGAAGGCTGTAAAAGCGTTACTGCTTCTGCTACTTCGCTTTGAGGCTACCAAGTGAGCAGTCAGACAGGAAGAGGCCCAAAAGCCCAAAAATAAAATGGAAGGGGGCTTGACACTCGTCAAAATGACGGAAGCAGTACAGCTCCTCTTTTGTCTAAAATTTCAAAGAATAGTGATTCTAATATGGACTTCTTGTACTTTTAAACGGCAACGAAAAAGAGCCAAAAGACGAAATGTGGAAATAATTTCAAATACAAGGAATGCATACATTGAAGGATTGATTTCTATTGGACAAAGAAGACATGATTTATTTTTGACTTCATCATGCAGTGTCATTTGCCCTTTCCCAATGAATGTGACTCATGTTGCCTATGCTCTCTCTCAGCCACACACACACATATACACACACATATACACACACATACATACATACACACAAACACACACCCGCTTTTGCAAACGCTGCAGCTAGGCTATATCTGGGTCATTGTGCATTTAGTACTATTCAGCGGTCTCGTGTTGACGTTTTTTTCGTGTCCAGGTGTTGATGAAATGGTCCTTAGCGCTCATCATCCCAGCAGAACACACCCTTGACTGGTCGCCAGTCAGCCGTTAGGCACACACAGGGACAGACAACCCTACACACGCATGATCAACCCCACGCTTACCACCAACTAATATCCAAATTGGGGAGCATTATTTTCATCCATCCATTTTTTTGGTATAGCTGAGAAACATTTTAACGTCAGCCACTTCAAATTGTCCATACATATACTGTATTTACTCGCACATAAGCCGCACCCTCAAAATTCCCTTAAAATCATTGAATTTTACAATTTCTTGCATATAAGACACCCCCCCCCCCCCCCCAATTATTTCAAAGCCTGGCTGTTAGACCAACAAAATTGCGATCACAACGCTGTCTAAAACTGTGCTACGTGTGTTCCATGTGTGTGTGTGTGTGTGTCCAGTATGTGTTATCGTTTATCTTCAACCTACACAAGGGACTAAAGATGGAAAATAGCCTACAATCTTAAATATTTACATATATATGTTCATAATCATGAATATATTCATTAACATGTGTTGCCCCTTTATAATAGAAGTAGTGGTAGCAGTAGTGGTGATAGTAGTAGTAGTAGTAGTAGTAGTAGTAGTAGTAGTAGTAGTAGTAGTAGTAGGAGTCAGTAGTAGTTGTAGTTGTAGTCATAGTAGTAGTCATAGTAGTAGTCATAGTAGTAGTCATAGTAGTAGTCATAGTGGTAGTCATAGTAGTAGTCATAGTAGTAGTCATAGTGGTAGTCATAGTGGTAGTCATAGTAGTAGTCATAGTAGTAGTCATAGTGGTAGTCATAGTAGTAGTCATAGTAGTAGTCATAGTGGTAGTCATAGTAGTAGTCATAGTAGTAGTCATAGTGGTAGTCATAGTAGTAGTCATAGTGGTAGTCATAGTAGTAGTCATAGTAGTAGTCATAGTGGTAGTCATAGTAGTAGTCATAGTGGTAGTCATAGTAGTAGTCATAGTAGTAGTCATAGTGGTAGTCATAGTAATAGTCATAGTGGTAGTCATAGTAGTACTCATAGTAGTAGTCATAGTGGTAGTCATAGTAGTAGTCGTCGTTAAACTCATGTGTCTATCACTTGTCCAGGCCATGAAGGAGCAAAGCAGCAAATAGCAAACCCATTAAATCAAAGTTAAGGATAAAGTAATACAACTAAAATGTACACATTTACACAGTACTGTAATACTTTTGTCCATAGTATATTGTTTTTCTCTCTAGTCATGTCTCCAAGACATCTAGCCTTCGCTGTCCGATTAGTTTTCTCATTTCAACTCTTATCCAAGCCAGTTACTTGTCAGGAGAAAATCAGCATCTTCATCTCGGCCACTTCCAGCTCCGCCTCCTGTCTTTTAGTCAGAGCAATGTTTTTTTTCAAAGCGATAACAACCCGCAATTTGGGTATTTGACGTCAAAAGCTTTTGCGGACTACATAAAATGATGTTCGAATTGTCCCCAGGCCTTGAGTTTGACATTTGTGATCAAAATATTCACTTGTGGTGACGCACAATGAGTTCATCAATGATTCTTATTGTTGTTTGGTTTAAAAATAAACCGTTTGGGACAATAACAAAGAGTTGTGTCTGCCCCTGACAGCTCTAAAATAATGGAGTGAGATGACATGCACACCCAAGAATATGTTCTTTTGAGCAGTGCCGTGGGAGAAGTGTGTCGATGTGCCTAAATATAGCGTGGCAGGAAGCTCAAGCCTCAGTTTAGCAGCTTGCCGTGATTCGCTTTTCATGTTCTGTTAGCTTTTATTTTCATTCTTCGCTAGTGTCGACGTCATTGCTCGAATTGACGGAGCCAACACACGGACAGTCAGTCGGTCCAAATTGTGGTAATGCATTCGATGAAAACTTAATAGAAGACATAGCAAACAGCTTGCTAAAAAATAGAGGCCTGTTTTACTTTAATGGAGACATTTGCAAACACTTTCCCATCAAGATGTCACTTATTATTTCGCTTTTGTCATTTTCCAATACAGTTGTCACTCTACATCAGGGGTGTCAACTTGATTTCACATGGGCCGGACCATTTTAGATATAATATTAACATTTTTTTTTATATAAATGGATTAGAATAACTGGATTAAAAGCCCTGAATATTCAGTTTTTTATAGATCTAAAACAATGTTTATTTTAGCTTTTTTTTTTTTATATTTTTAGATTTTACAAAATGATTTTTGAACTAAAAACAGAAAAAATGATTAAAAAATTACAATTATTGATTTAAAAGGGGGAAAATCAGGAAATTTAATATATATCTATACTCTTCATTTGAACTTGATCCTAAAACAGAAAGTCGGCACTCATGATTTACTTTCCCGGGCCACACAAAATGATGTGGCGGGCCAGATTTGGCCCCCGGGCCGCCACTTTGACACATGTGCTCTACATCATGGATTTCCAACTCCGTTTGGTTGGTGGGCCAACTATCGGATTTATTCGAGTATATTTTTTGTACCAAAAAAACAGAAGCACATTTCGGGTGCGCGTTATACACGAATCCCAGTGAAACACTGCCCTCTACCAGTGAAAAAAATCCCCTCTGCAGCCCTTATGTATATTGGGAGACGTAAGACCGGTCTTTGTCCGCCAAATGGCGATAATTTACCTTCTTTTACAAAAGGCAATCCTTTCCAAATAGCCTTTGGCATTTTTATAGGGTAATAGGGTAGTAATTTTTTTTCATAAAAAGTTTTTCCAGGAAACGAGTCCACCTGGGGAGCACTATCATATCTATAAAAATGTATGTATATATATATATATATATATATATATATATATATATATATATATATATATATATATATATATATATGTGTATATATATATATATATGTGTGTATATATATGTGTATATATATATATGTATATATATGTGTATATACAGTGGTACCTCGACATACGATCTTAATCCGTTCCGGGACTGAGCTCGTATGACAAGTTTCTCGTAACTCGAGGTAAAGTTTCCCATTGAAATGAATGGGAAACAAATTAATTCGTTCCAACTCTCTGAAAAAAACACCAAAAACAGGATATTGGATTGAAAAAAATGTTTTATTTCTTATAATTCGCCATATATTGACAAAGTAATAAATAACGAGTGGTTTAATAGAAATAAAGTGTTTAATCTAACTAAAATTGGGCGGATTTCGCCGAGGGGAGAGAGAGACGCACAAAAGGGGCGGGGGGCTTCGGTTTGTTTTCAACACGACGCACTCGTAAACAGAACAAACACTCTACCCTCACGTTCGCTATCCATGGGCTGTTTGCTGTCGTACTATTCCCTTCAAAATATTCCGAAAATGATGCACACAAATGTCCTCACAATCGGAGAACGCACGACCACTTGCCAACGAGCAGAGTCTTTTATCAGCGATCGCCCCGCTGCTCATGGGAGCTTTCGGGGCGCTGGCTAGCGGCTCATTTTAGCTTGTAGCATCTGTGTTCGCATCCCCTCGAACGGCGACTATGATAGAGTTGCTACCGGGGATGCTGTTGCGAGCCAGTGCCCCCGATGTTCTTATGAGCAGCCAACGAGCAGAGTCTTTTATCAGCGATCGCCCCGCTGCTCATGGGAGCTTCGGGGGCGCTGGCTAGCGGCTCCTTTTAGCTTGTAGCATCTGTGTTCGCATCCCCTCGAGCGGCGCCTATGATAGAGTTGCTACCGGGGATGCTGTTGCGAGCACGAGTATACTTCATTACCCAGAAAGCCCTCTTTTCCCCGCGCATGGGCGTTGTGCGTTTCCTGGTCTGAATAGCTCATCCGGTGCTCGTAAATATTGTTATACGTACACGAAAGATATGCAAAAAAAAATGCCATGGCCACCTGGCTTGGTCGCATAACGAAATTTTGACCGCATCACGGGCGAATTATTCGATCGAAATTTCCCCCGTAAGACGAGCATTCCGTATGACGAACGGTCGTATGACGAGGTACCACTGTATATGTATATATGTGTATATATATATGTATATATATATATGTGTGTGTATATATATGTGTATATATATATATATGTATATATATATATATGTATATATATATATGTGTATATATATGTATATGTATATATATATGTGTATATATGTATATATATATATATATATATATATATATATATATATATATATATATATATATATATATATATATATATATATATATATATAACTAGTCACAAATTATGGGTGCACGTTATAAACGGGTGCGCATTATACTCAAATAATATGGGCTGTTCCTTTTGGCCCAAAAAGTTGACTTACTTGCCACCACGGGGGTGCTGGAGCCTATCCCAGCCAACTATGGGCACCAGGGGACCTCCTGAGTGGGTGGCCGGCCAATCGCAGGGCACGCGGAGATGGACAACCAATCATAGCTAGGGGCAATTTAGAGTGTTCAACCAGCTAGCTTGCCATGCCTATTTTTTGAACAAGGGAGGAAACTGGAGCACCCGGAGAAAACCCACACAAGCCCAAGGAGAACATGCAAATATTACATAATGAGGACCCACCTGGGATCGAACCCACGACCCCAGAACTGCCGAGCTGCCTCGTTGTATTTCATATTCAGTTTGTTTTTCTCAGTAGTACAGCACTTTGATCAAGCTCCGGTAATTTTACAACAAGAAAAAAGTTTGATTTCAGTTAAAAAGCAAGTTTAAGGGGGATGAAAAAAAAGGATGTGAAGCTGTTGTATTATTAATGACTTCAAGATGTCCTGAAGTAGTGGAGCGATGCTTTTGTCCATTAGGAGCTTCTGCTATTTCTCCAGTAAACTTGGAACTGGTTTCTTCCTTAATGTTGAAGATACTAACTATATTATTTCGATATCAAATGATCTAAAAGGGGTTTGGTGATAGATTGTTCTGGATTGATTGTTTAAGATTGTTTTTCCCAACAGTCGATGTCAGGTGTGCCGTGGGAAAGTCATAAATTCCTCCAAATCAATATTTGGTGACATTAGGTCAGTGTGAAAAATTTGGTTTTGGAATAATTTTGGGGGGTTTATTTGTTTCTTGGTGATAAAACTTGGATGAGAACGACTTTATATTGTTAAGGTAAGTGACATCGTTTTATAATTTAGAAGATTTTTAGCTGGTTTTGTGCCTTAAAACAATCCGGCAAATCAATCAAAATGGAAAATAACTGTCATTTTTTTTAGATATTCTATTTTTTTAAAGGCACTTTCATTCAAATATTTATGTGTTAGCTAAAAATAGTAACAAACTTCAGAATGTCTGTATTTTTGTTTAATTGCTTGAAGTAAGTTGCTCTTAAACCTGATCCAACCTCAATCAAAGACCCTCAAATCAGCAATTTCCGCATCCCCATCAAAGAATCGATATTTTGTTGCCATATTTGTTGTTCTTAAAATCGTATTATGAAGTCTAAGTCATGGTGTTAACAGAAAATCCTGTGTCACAGACTAAGAACCAAATAAAGTCGAGACGGACACAAGACTAAGACAGTCCATTTGTGGTTTCAGGACTCAGACCAGTCTCAAGAGTTCCAACACCAAATGGCCTCATTCAGTCAATACCCACCAACACCTGCTTCTGTAGCATGTCTAATCAATTACTGCCGTCCTTCCATTAATATCCTCCCAATTTATCCCATGATTGAAGTTAGTCGGAAATAATTTTTGGTGTAATTTTTTTCCCTAAAACGGTAAAACTAAGACACAAGATCTGGAAAAATTGAACCAACAAGACGATGACTCGTCACTTTTCTATTTCAGGCTACACTAGCGCAGTTTGCATATTTAATCTTTCCCTCTATATATATTTTAAAAACTTCCATGAATTATTAAGAAATGGAGTGCAACTCTTCGTGTTTCTCTGTCACACAGTATTTTTGTCTTTTGGAAACTGACAGTCATCTATATATTAAATATATCTATATTCAACTATATATGTAGACCTTACATTCACGACGTATTTTATCAGTGTTGTGTACAGCAAGATGCTTGTTGGAATGTGCATTTTTTTTAGAAACCTCTCCTAGCCACAAAAAATCTGGTCCAGCATTGATGACTAGATCGAGTAGATTTGATTGGTCTCGACGTTCAGATCCTCATTTTGAAGGTCTCTTCTCGATCTAAGACTGGTCATCGAGTCTGTGTTTTTTCTATGTTCTTGTCTGATTCCAATCTCACCTTGGTTTCGGAAATATCTGTTTTTGGCCAAGTCTTGGTATCGAATATTTTAGTCTTAAAGCACTATGCTGTTGCTACGATCCCTTTTAAGTTCTCTAGATGTACACACGCATGCACAGGCGCACACAAACACAATTTTTCTCGGCCTAAGTAATAGTAGCAGCCAACGGTAGTATCTAAATATAACCACGTACATTATCTATTGGTCCGTCTCGAGGCAATAACACGGTACAGTCAGATTACCGGCTGTATTCCCCGAAGACCCCGAAGACCTCGAAGACGTTACGCCGTCTCAGAGCAAACCACCCTCGACCACGACTCACGGGGCGGTCAAGTTGGACAATGTGTTCAGATTGTATGGAATTGTCGTGATGGGATTCTTACCTCGACTAAATGTGGTGTGGGGTTGAAGCCGCACAGGTTGCACACTTGAGTGTGGCACTGCGTACACGAATTGTAATTGGGCGGGTCGGAGCTGTCGATGTTCAGCTCTGTTTTGCACAGAGGACAGTTCACTTTGAGCTTGATTGGTTCCGGCGCCATGGCGGGGGCAGTGGCGGGATCCGGTTTGGTTTCCGCCTTTTTCGCATGGGATGCTGTTTTTTGGTGTTGCTGCCCTTGGGGTGGCTGTGGATCTTTTTGTTGAAGCGAGGTCAACTGCTGGTGTGGCGTTCCCTGTGGTGGTATCGTCTGCTGCTGTTGCTTTGGCACGTGGGGACCTACCAGCTGGCCCGAAGTCTGCGGAACCCCCATTTGACTGGTTGCAGGGGGGTTGCCCATTTGGTTAAGTGCATGGGAGCCACCCATTTGATTTTGTGCATGGGGGCCTCCCATTTGGTTGGGTCCATGAGAGCCGCCCATTTGGTTGGGTCCGTGAGAGCCGCCCATTTGGTTCGGTGCGTGGGAGACACCCATTTGGCCTGGAGCATGTGGGCCGGCTGTTGGAGTCGGACCGTGAGAAGCTCCCACGCCAAAAGGTTTGGCACCTGAAATCCCAGTTTGCGGCTGCTTGGTGTCAGGGGTTGCATTACTGAAGACCACTTTGCCTTTGGCGGGACTGGGATGAGTGGAAGAGGTGGGCAAAGGGTCGACATGGATCAAGGTACTTGCCTGGTTCAGCAAAGACGCTCCAAAGCCGAACAGCTTGGTCAGTCCATCCTGGGCTGGGGGGTGGGCTTGACCCTGGGGCTTGTGAGCTGGCGAGGAGCCGGCACTTCTGGTGTGGTCGTGGTGCCGTGCCGTATTCTGGTGCATGGGTGAGCCGCGACCCAAATCAGGTTGGGAGGGTGCTTTTGCCAAACCGGGGAGGGGTACGGCGCCGGGGTGGGGGATTCTTGGGCCGCCGGGTTGGTTGGGGCCTCCTGCAGAACCTACCCCCGTTCTTGGACCTCTCTGGGAATATGCATCAGACCTCATGCTCTCGTGGGAGGGGCCTGTCTGGCTCTGGGGACCACTTAGAGGTGCGTGACTGTGTAAGCCTTGTGAACTATGAGGCTGTGGGTGGGGCCCTAACTGGGAACGTGAATAAGGTTGTTGTGGAGCCTGGGGATACTGCTGAGTCTGGGGATATTGTTGGCTTTGGGGTCCAGGCTGAGACTGGAGATAAGGTGGCTGCTGCTGTTGCTGCTGCTGTTGAACCTGGGATCCAAACTGGGATGGCGGGTAAGGTTGCTGCTGAGCCTGGGGCCCAGATTGAGACTGGGGGTAAGGCTGCTGCCGGTCCTGGGGATACTGTTGAGACGGATATTGCTGAGAGTGTGGGTCCTGCTGAGAATGAGGGTATTGTTGAGGCTGGGGATACTGTTGGGACTGTGGATACTGCTGGGACTGGGGATACTGCCCTGACTGCAAATTTGCTTGGGAAAGGGGGTACTGCTGAGACTGGGGATATTGTTGGGACTGCGGGTGCTCCTGGGCCTGTGGATAGTGCTGGCTTGGGGGATATTGCTGCGACAGCGGATAGGTCTGGGACTGAGAATATGGCTGGGATTCAGAGTATGCTTGGGATTGGGAATATGGCTGTGTTTGAGGGTAAGGGGAAGTCTGTCCGTAAAGTTGAGTCTGCGGTGGTTGCGACTGTTGTTGCGGAGTGGGATGGCTCTGCGCCAGAGGTTTAGACTGTACCGCATTTGCCGGCTGCGTTGGCTGGGGGGCCGCCTGCTGAGGCTGGACCAGAGGTTTTGCTTGGTGGGAAGGGGAGTGGATCTGTTGTTGACTCTTTGATCGAGGTGTGGTCATATCAATGCCAAGAGCCCTTTGCATCTGACAGTTGAGACAAAGCCATTCCTGGACCTGCAAACAGAATAGAAAAAAACATATTTTCACTTGGGTTCTTATATTTGTTATTCGTGTTTCAATACAAACCATGTTGCGTTAAATTTTGAATCATTGAGAGCGAGATTTCATTTGGACAGCTTCAACGAACACGACCGTTAATTACAATGGGGGGTGGGGGGGCTTTCCTGACAACGTTATTTTCAAGATTCAGCCCTTGCGGGGGCACGGAGCGATCATGGCCAATTTCTTTGAGAAGATATTTTACTGTTGCAGATATCAGGTAAATCCATATGGACAGGCAGGCAGCTCAACAGATATAATGAAAAGGATTGTAAGATGAACCTCACCCTTCCTGATCCTTCGCCATCACCTCTCCTTCAGATGACAGCTGCTTTTAAAACCTCCTCTGCCGGCGTTCCGTCTTTTCGCGCAGCTTGGCATCAGCCGCTAACACTCAACTACCGTAAAGACTGCTATTTTAGCATCTCTGCAGCTTGAGCACAACACTGTAAATCTCTTCACAGCGTTCCCACCCCCTTCTGTTCCCACAATCCATTGCGGAAGCATACATTGACACCCACCCTCCCCTCCATTGCTGAATCTCCCCCCCTATGTTCTATCATCATCCTCCAATTTAGGAGGTTTACATCGAATGTGTATATACAGTTTTATCATCACCGCAAAATCAATCAAAATAATGCTCTGTTTTGAATCATTTATAAATATGCTTATTATTTGTGAATGGTTTTAATGTGGACTCAAACCGGATTCCTCAGACTGAGCAATGTGTCTCATTATCTCATCGATCTGATCCTCTCAGTGTGATATTTAATTAAAACTTAAAACAACTGATAGGAGTTGTAATCTACTCAAAGGATAGATACAGCCTGGAGATTTGCAGCGAATGGTCGCTGCCAGCGCTCCCGGTCAAAATCCATTGGAGACCGGCCATCCCCACAGTGGCAGCCAATGAGTTAAGCTTTTAGAATTTTCATTTCCAACCACCGAAAAGTCTTGTTTTAATTCTCTGTACACATTTACGGCACGGTGGATGAGTGGTTAGCGTGCCCGTCAAACAATTCCGAGACCGCGGGCCTAATCCCAGGCTCTGGTTTGAGTTTGCATGTTCTCCATCCTGCCTGTGTGGGTTTTTTCCCGGTTCTCCAGCTTCCTCCCGCATCCCAAAAACATGCCTAGTAGGCTAACAGAGCATTCTAAAATCATAAAATTAGCTGGAATGTGCTCCAGCACCCCTGGTGAGGATAAACTGTACAGAGGATAAATTAATCCTGCACTAGCCTGAATATAAGATGTTTTTTTGCATTGAAATTAGACAGAAAAAAGTTTAATTTGGTGTAGAAAAAGTCTTTTCTCAAAATGGAGTCTTGAAAAACAGGGTGTCGTCTTATATTCAGATCAATACGGTAAATATGCATATGATTCTTGAAAGAGAAGAGAATTGAGCCTGTGATGGCAGCAGATGAGTAAAAACTAACCCTCAGAGGGAATTGCCTCAGCAGTTGCTTAATCTGGTCGAGGTCTGATTAATTACCAGCCTGCCGCAAAGACTATCCACTCCGCTAACAGAGAAGGATTTCCCACAGAGACATCTAACCCTTAAAAAAATCTCTTGTAATCATACTTTCCCACTGTATTTAAAACTGTGTTCTAAAACACATCAAGTAGAAGAAAATAGCATCGCCTGATTTTTGTTTTTATGTATATGAGTATAAAATACGCAGGAAAATGTCATTTATTGTGAATGTGGCGCACTGTCATTAGCATGTAGCCGATAGCAAAATAGTAAATGATTAGCATAAAACGACCTGAGAAAGTTGTTCGCATTTGACCAAATTATGCATGTTTTTTTTTCTAAAATGTTGTTTAATACGCATTTGGCCAAAGATTAGCTTGCTGGCACTTGAACTCTCAAATAATTGGTGCAGTGTTTTCTCACTGATTAGCAGATTGTGCACAGCAGCGTCTCTCTGCATGGTTGCGACACAAACATCGCACAATTTCCCAGCAAATATTATGAGGTGTGTGTTTTAGAAAAAAATCACAACATGAAATCTTGTTGCCAAAATACTGGACAGTTTCCAATGCCTGTTTAAATGCAGTGTTTTTATATAAAGGATAAATATTTTTCTTCACTGGGAAAATCATCTCATTTTATTGGCTCTTCATCTATGAAAAGCATCCAGCAGTTGCTCGGTTATTCATTTGGGAACCAATAGACTTTTACATTTGATGATATTAGCACTCTAAATGGGAATAAGGGTAATGTTTAATCCATACAATAATGATCTTGTCAACATTTTATGGCAAAACACATATTATCACAGTTACATTAAAAAGTACCCACTATTTAGTTTATCAATGAGATTCAGTTACATGGCACTCGGACGTTTCGTCGAAAGACGTTTCGTCGACCGGACATTTCATCGTCGCGGGATTCGCGTGTGTACATGTTTTTCAACCTCGGCCCGCGGGCCATATACGGCCCGTTAGGCTTTTTAATCTGGCCCGCCGCCGGCGTTGTCCAAATTATAGTAAAAATCAATGACCTCATTCATTTCCCTGCAATACCACTCATTACTCTCAATTTAAAGACTGCTCTCTTTCGTTGAATAATAATATGTTCTTAATGTTGAAAGTAAATTTGAAAATAAATGTTCACCTTCAATTGTGTCTTTTCTTATATTTCAATCCCCAGGTTTGATAAATGACATTGCGTGTCCAAAATCTGTCAAATTTTAGTATCCATTCTGGCCCGCAAGTCAAAAAGTTTGCCCACCCCTGGTATAGACAAACTTGCCTCTTTTCTACTATTATTATCCCAAATTAAATACATTATCAATAAGCTGCCATTCAAAAAGTTTGCCTACCCCTGGTATAGACAAACTTGCCTCTTTTATACTATTATTGTCCCAAATTAAACACATTATCAATAAGCTGCCATTGACTGCGGTAGACGTCCGATTCATGTTGACTGAGGTGCAGATGCTATTTCTGTTATTAGTCTACCGCAGTCGATGGCAGCTTATTGATTGTGTTTAATTTGGGACAATAATAGTATAAACGAGGCAAGTTTGTCTATACCGGGGGTAGGCAAACTTTTTGAATGGCATTTTATTGATGGCAGCTTATTCAACATTAAGAGCATATTATTATTCAACGAAAGAGAGCAGTCTTTAAATTGAGAGTGATGAGCGGTATTGCAGGGCAAAGGGAAATAAATGAGGTCATTGATTTTTACTATAATTTGGACAACGCCGGCGGTGGGCCGGATTAAAAAGCCTAACGGGCCGTATATGGCCCGCGGGCCGAGGTTGAAAAACATGTACACACACGAATCCGGGGGCGGGGCGAGCGTGCAAACACCGTGACGACGAAACGTCCGGGGACCAAACGTCTTTCGACGAAACGTCCGGTCACGCAGTTACATTCATTGTAATAAGTTCACAATTTGACCATGATGTTCAAATAGTAACTATTAAAATATATATTTTTTAAACTAAGACGAGGGTAAAATGACTTTTGACATAGAGTTTAAAAAGCTTACAATTTTATTTTAAATTATCATATTGTACCCAGTTGTGAGACTATTTTCAAAATAATTTTCCACAAAAAAATTTAACGTGACAAAGTTAGGTGTATGAATAATCAGCCTACATATTTCCCGTTAAAAAATATCAGCTAAAAATATCGGGAGTTTATATTAAGATGAATTACACCGTTAGGTGGCCCAGAAATTTGTATGTTCTCGCTGGGCTTGCGTGGGTTTTCTCCGGGTACTCCGGTTTCCTTCCACATCCCAAAAACATGCCCGCTAAGCTAATTGTAGGCTAAATTGTCGCTAAGTATGAGTATGATTGCTTGTTTGTCTCATTGTGCCTTTTGATTGGCTGGATAGTGGTTTTTGTTCCAACTGATTCAAAATAGACAGTTTAATCAATTAGTTTTCTGCAGAAACAAGCAGAATCACACAAAACTAAATTGTAAAATGACAATATTTAAATATTTTTTTACCTTATGTAAACCAAAACGTGGTTCAGGGTATGCGAACTTCAACATTTGGCGACGTCAAAGTCGCTATGGTGACAAAACGCAGCATTGGAAAGAAGGATGCACCACTAAAGTAACAATTGTAGCAGTCTATTCTTAAATCTCGCCCTGTGGATATCGAATATGATATTGACAAAAATAGGAGAGCTTTACTGACTTATATGTATTGATCAATAATCTATCGCTCGCTTCTTGGAACTTTTCCACGACCAAGCGCAAAGATTCTCCAGCTAATTGTGGAATTCAAAAAAGGATTGGACGTCTAGCGCTATCCATGGTACTTAAAGATGATCACCCACAGTTTACGTTAATTCAAAATCCATCAATGTCAATTGCAGATTTAATTATTGTAAAATAAACCTGCATTTTATTTCTCTAGGTCAGGGGTGTCAGACTCGGGTTGGTTCGTGGGCCGCGTTAACGTCAACTCGATTTCATGTGGGCCGGACCATTTTAGATATAATATTTAGATTTTTTTTAATAAATTGGTTAAAAGAACTGGATTAAAATCCCTGAATATTCAGTTTTTTATATATCTAAAACAATGTTTATTTTAGATTTTTTTATATATATTTATAGATTTTACAAAATGATTTTTAAACTAAAAACACAGAAAAAAATGGATTAAAAAATGACAATTATTGATTTAAAAGGGGGAAAATCAGGAAATTTAATATACATCTATACTCTTCATTTTAATTTGATCCTAAAACAGAAAGTCGACACTCATGATTGACTTTCCCGGGCCACACAAATTGATGCGGCGGGCCAGATTTGGCCCCCGGGCCGCCACTTTGACACATGTGCTCTAGGTTAAAGAAGGTCATAAAAATAAGCCAAATGTAGTCTAAATTATATATTTTTTAAGTATGCCGTTAATTAACCACTAAGTATTATGTTATTTAAATGATTAATAAACACCTTGATCAATTATTTCTAACATTATTATCATTATGAATGTATAAATAATAACTAAGTTGAGGAAAATCAAACCAGTGGTGGAGTGGTTAGCCCGTGGGCGTCGCACGAGTAAGATCGAGTGTTCAATTCCAAGGTCAGATGTTCCTGTGCGGGGTTTTTGCATGTTTTCCCCAAGCATGTGTGGGTTTTCTCCGGGTACTCCGGTTTCCTCCGACATCCCAAAAGCAAGCATGCTAATCTAATTGTATGCTAAATTGTATGAGAGTGAGCGTGAATGGTTATCTTTCTCCTTGCAATTGGTTGGCCACCGATTCAGGGTGCCCGCGGTTGGCTGGGATAAGCTCCAGCACCCCTCACGATCCTTGTGATTATAAGCGGTAGAAAAAAATGAGTGAATGAATGAAAGTTGGCCTTAAATCGATAAATCGAGTTTTTTTTAAAACACGTCTGGCCTGCTTCGAATTTCCCAAAATTTACAGTGTGGGCTCCCGTTACCCCAAAGTGGGCGTGGCCTTTTCCACCAAAAGTGACATTGGGGTTCAACAAAGTGTAAATGGAGTAGAGCAAGGGTGTCAGACTCGGGTTGGTTCGTGGGCCGCTTTAACGTCAAGAATAGTGATCACTATTTTAGATATAATATTTAGATTTTTTTTTTTGAAATTGATTAAAAGAACTGGATTAAAAGCCCTGAATATTCTGTTTTTTTATAGATCTAAAACAAAGTTTATTTTAGCTTTTTTTTAAATATATTTTTAGATTTCATAAAATGATTTTTGAACTAAAAACACAGAAAAAATGGATTCAAAAAATTACAATTATTAATTAAAAAGGGGGAAAATCAGGAAATTGAATACATCTATACTCTTCATTTTAATTTGATCCCAAAACAGAAAGTCGGCACTCATGATTTACTTTCCCGGGCCACACAAAATGATGCGGCGGGCCAGATTTGGCCCCCAGGCCGCCACTTTGACACATATGGAGTAGAGAATAAACAAATCTATTGACTACAAGTGAGATTGAGCATTTCATTGGCGTGGTAGCTGTCGCTGTCGCTAAGCCCAACCCCATCGCATATGCGGCCATGTGAGTCCCAGCAGAGCGCATTCATCATTTAATATGCCTCATTAAGAATTCCAGCGCTTGAGCTGTCGGGCCTACAGCTGCATCCACTTGGATGGAATCAATCAATGCATGTTTGTGCGTCGGACAAAGTACGCATCGCCGTTTTTTTTAATGATTTTTTTTTCCACATCCAGATTCTCCCCATATGAATGAAAGCCCTTTCCGTGGTTAACATCAACTCGATTTCACGTAGGCTGGACCATTTTAGATATAATATTTAGATTTTTTTTTTAAATAAATGGATTAAAAGAACTGGATTAAAAGCCCCAAATATTCAGTTTTTTTATAGATCTAAAACATTGTTTATTTTAGCTTCTTTATATATATTTTTTAGATTTTACAAAATGATTTTTGAACTAAAAACACAGAAAAAATGGATTAAAAAATTACAATTATTGATTTAAAAGGGAGAAAATCAGGAAATTTAATATACATCTATACTCTTCATTTTAATTTGATCGTAAAACAGAAAGTTGGCACTCATGATTTACTTTCCCGGGCCACACAAAATGATGCGGCGGGCCAGATTTGGCCCCCGGGCCGCCACTTTGACACATATGGAGTAGAGAATAAACAAATCTATTGACTACAAGTGAGATTGAGCATTTCATTGGCGTTGTAACTGTCGCTGTCGCTAAGCCCAACCCCCGCCACTTTGACACCTGTGCCGTAAAGCATTCCCTTACCTATAATTTGGCTTGATTTTTTTCCCCCAGAATAGACCTGATCCTCTCCATGTGGGAGGAAAGATAAATCTTTCTTACCCTCCTCGGGCACAGCGCTTAAGGACAGTTTGAAAGCTTGAAGAAGCCAAGGTGTTAAAGATAAGTGGAAGGAAAAGGGGTGAGAGATTAATAATAGGGAGAACCCTTATACTTGAGGGACGGGTGGGGGTGGAGTTTCCAATAAGTGTTAATGTAGTGACTCCTATAGGTTTAAGTCAACGTGTGCCGATCGCGGACTGAAGATGAAAGCCATCATTTGGCATTTTAGCAAATAATCACGGCTGTGTAACGTTTTTCTACCAAAGTAACGCGATTTGGAATTTTCCCAAACTTTCCAGACCCTAAACGCGCCATCTAACGTTCAGTTTAACAAGTCGTAAAAGACCAAACCCAGTTTCTTCATCCGCCAGGTAGTGACAAATCTGCTAACCGGTGATGCTTTTAAAGGAGGAAGACGTCTATTATATGATATGACGCTACATGATAAGCTGAGAAATAAGAAGGTTTGATGCGATCTGATAAAACATGATAACATATGATACGTTATGATATACTGTATTACAGTAATCCCTTGATTATCGCGGTTAATGTAGACCAGACATGGCCGCGATGAAGGAAAAACCGCAAAGTAGGGTCACCCCTATCTAAAAAAAATATATATAAATATATTTATTAAAAAAAAATCTACTTTAGTGGACTCCTAGTGGCAAGTGGAGGATGGGGGAGTGGCTTCTGCTTGCGAATTTCCGCATGGATTTTCACATTTTTATGAACCTACAAAAAAAATTAATTAACCAAAAAAAATATTATTATATTATACCATTTAAAAAATTTTTTTCTACTTTTGTGTGGATTTTCAAATTTTTATGAACTTTAAAAAGAAAAATACATATATATTTTTTTAATTCACTGCTGAGTTTTAGTAGCAAGTGGAGGACGGGGGAGTGGCTTCTGCTTGCAAATTTCAGTGTGGATTTTCACATTTTTATGAACTTACAAAAAAAAATGTAATAACCCAAAATTCCCCCAGAAAAAAAGCTTGATATCATGAAACCGCAATAGATGAAGCCGTGATATTTGAGGGATTACTGTACTTCTATGCAGAATTAAGGAGGAAGACCTCTATTATATTACATAATATGACACTACATGATAAGATGAGGGTTGGCTCGGCGGATCAGTGGTTAGCGCATCAGCCTCACAGCTCTGAGGTCCTGGGTTCGATACCAAGTCGGTCCACCTGTGTGGAGTTTGCAAGTTCTCCTGCGTGGGTTTTCTCACAGTACTCGGGTTTCCTCCCACAATCCCCAAAACATGTATGGTAGGCTGATTGGACACTCGAAATTGCCCCTAGGTCAATGGTGTCAGACTCGGGTTGGTTCGCGGGATGCTTTAACATCAACTTGATTTCAAGTGGGACGGACCATTTTAGTTATAATATTTAGATTTTTTTAAATAAATGGATTAAAAGAACTGGATTTAAAGCCCTGAATATTCAGTTGTTTATAAATCTAAAACAATGTTTATTTTAGCTTTTTTTATATATATATTTAGATTTTACAAAATGATTTTTGAACTAAAAACACAGAAAAAATGGATTAAAAAATTACAATTATTGATTTAAAAGGGGGAAAATCAGGAAATTTTATATACATCTATACTTTTCATTTTAATTTGATCCTAAAACAGAAAGTCGGCCCTCAGGATTTACTTTCCCGGGCCACACAAAATGATGCGGCGGGCCAGATTCGGCCCCCGGGCCGCCACTTTGACACATGTACAAATTAGAGCGACTTACCTCAGTGAGGTGCGGGTTGGGGTTGAATCCGCACTGATTGCACACAGTGGCCCGACACTGGGTACATGTGTTGTAGTTGGGCACGGCCGGAGGATTGGCGAGCTCGGTGGTTTTGCACACCGGACAGAGTTTGCTCTTTGGCATGGGGGCGATCTGTGGCACCGAGTAGGGCGAGGTGGGCGTCACGCCGCGGTCCGGCGACACAGACGGAGATCGGCCCGTCCTGGAGCTGCCCGAACTGTTAAAGTCGACTTGGAGGTTTCGGCGGGAGGCGTGCTGGCCGGGACTCTGTCCCACCTGGGCTCCCATGCCGCCGATGCCAGCAGGACCGTGACTCATCCCGTGACCGGGTGCTTGACTCTGCTGGCCGGACGCCATTTGACGGGGTGTGGTCGGAGTCTCGTGCGTGGCCAGGCGGTAGGGCTCGCCGCTCCGAGAGCCCATCCCACCTCCAGGGGGCATTCCTCTTCCCATTCCACCTCCAGTAGGCATTCCTCTTCCCATTCCGCCTCCCGTTCCCGCGCCCATTCCACTTCCCATGCCTCCCATCCCTCCCCCGCTATGGACTCCCTGTTGCATGGCGGGCGTGGGGCTAGCCCTCGGACCCATTGGTCCTCTGGAAGAGAAGAAGAAGAAGAAAAAATGAGACAAATGACTTTTTGGTGATTGCGAAAATGTATAGTAAAATAACTTCGCCAGTACAATGTGTTTTTGTACATTCCCTGATCTGAACCCAATTGAACACCTGTGGGGAATTCATAAGCGTCACTCTCCATCTGATACAAAAAACCCCAAAAAGACTTTAAAACAATTTATTCATGAAGCATGGAAAAAAATTGATGCCGGCATCATTCAGAAACGTGTTAGTAATTCAAATGAGATGTTTCTCCGATTAATGGAGGTGATGCAAAACACTAGATATGGCAGCTTTTGTCAGGGTTGTATTAACTTTGCAATCAACTACTTAACATAAAATAGTGAATTTTGTGTTCTTGCTTCTATCAACGACCTAAATTTCAGTGTTGGCCTCACAGCTCTGGGGTTCTGGGTTCAAGTCCAGGTCGGTCCACCAGTATGGAGTTTGCATGTTCTCCCCGGGCCTGCGTGGGTTTCCTCCGGGTACTCCGGTAAACATGCATGGTAGGCTGATTGGACACTCTAAATTGCCACTAGCTACGAGTGATTGGTTGTCTGTCTCCTTGTGCCCTGCGATTGGCTGGCCACCGATCAAGGTGTCTCCCGCCTCTGGCCTGGAGGGTACACGGTCGATTGGTCGCCGATCTTTTGGTTGCCGGTCTTTTGGTCGCCCGGAAGGTTATTGATAATTACCATTTAAATCGTCGCTCAAATTCCCTAAATACAAACTGCAAATTACTATTTAGTCATACTTAATGCCCTAGTAATTATTAGGCTAAAGAAAAGCTCAAAATATCCCGGACTTTTATTGTTTTTTGTTGGAGAACTTGTTAAGACCCTGACTGACGTAGCTTCTTAAAGGGACAACGCATGTACATACAAACTGTTATACACTCACACGTGGGCTCAGTGAAACTGCTCATGGCCATTGTTGGCATTTATTGATGCGTAGACAGTCTTGTTTTACCTTGTTTTGTCGCCGGTCTTTTGGTCGTCGGTCTTTTGGTCGCCGGTCTTTTGGTCGGGGCGACGAAAAGACCGCGACCAAAAGACGGCGACCAAAAGACCATCGACCAATCGACCGCACACGGGCCCGGAGACAGCTGGGATTGGCTCCAGCACCCCCAGCGACTCTAATGAGGATACCAAATGAGATGAAGGAGACAAACTGCTTTCCAGTCATGTCATCATGTCATTCAAAATCCTGTAAAGTAAATTTTGTTTTAGAGCGGTGTCTAAAAAAATATGTCTTAAGGTAACTGTAGTCATGTCTGTCATTCTTTTGTTATTGTTCGGGGAAAAGCTTCCGCTCACAGCTCTTCCCGTATTGAGTAGGCGGCGAGAAATTCAGTGTGCGCAACGTAAACCATGCTCTCTTTTGCTGTGCGTAGAAAATCAGGGAGGCAATGAGAAAGATGTTTATCTGCTTTAGTGGTGCTGCAGCTGCTTGAATATATTTTTTTCAAGCATGCTGCAGCATTTGATTCATCGAGTGACTGTGGTACCGTGACCGGACGTTTCGTCGAAAGACGTTTGGTCCCCGGACGTTTGGTCGACCGGACGTTTGGTCGAACGGACATTTGGTAGAACAGACGTTTAGTAGAACGGACGTTTGGTAGAACGGACGTTTGGTCGCCGGGTTCGCTTACTGTTGATATTTTGATATTAGATATTTAGATATTAAACTCACTCTCTCTCATGATTATAATTTGAGAGCTGGTTTCATCAGTAACGACCCGGCGACCAAATGTCTGTTCTACCAAACGTCTGTTCTACCAAACGTCCGTCCTACCAAACGTCCGGTCGACCAAACGTCCGGTCGACCAAACGTCTTCCGATGAAACGTTCGAGTACCCTGTGGTACACTGTGGGAATATAATCCCACAATACAGAATGTGTACTTTTTTTGGCACGGCAACGCGCTCGTAACATAACATAAACAAATTTAAATGAACTTGGGTTACGATGCAGACACACTCAATTGCTCAACGCTATTTTGGAAATTTAAATGAATAAAATAAAACAAAGCCCACAGTGATTAACTTATTAGCAGTGACAGGCATCCAATAATTTTGATCTGGGAGGGCTGGCAGTGAAATAAGAAGATTGATCACTATCAGTCAAAATGGAATTGTCGTCGACAATAGCAGCTAAATTACTTGTTTTTATACATTTTTAAATGGCAAAATCAAGATTTTTAAGTGTATCAGGTCAAACAATGCACAATAAAGAGGAAAAATAAATACATATATAAGTCGCAGTTAGAAGTTACAGTTAGTTCTTTTTTTGTTTTAAAAACTACATGATATACACACACTTTGGGCACACCTAAAAGTCTAAAATGTAGTACAAAATGGACGGCTTTCGGCCCTGGTAGAACAGGCTCTTGCCGCCATCTGGCGGACAAACACAGGTTTTACGTCTCCCATAATAATGGCCGCGAAGGGAACTATTTCAGATGTGCAGGGCACATTTTCATATGCTTTATTTATTTTAAGACACTAATAAATTATTTCCTTATAATTTTCTCTCATTTTTGTGTTTCCTCACATCTTTCACATAAAATTGGGACTATTTGACCAATTTTAAAGGGTTTAGTTGGTCGTCGTGTGAGGACCGTGGAACGAATGAGAGAATTTACATATAAAGTACACCTCTACTTACGAAATTTTCAATTACGAAAAAAGTTCTGGAACCAATTTATTTCGTAAGTAGAGCTACGACTGTATTTCCAATTGTTGTGAATGTTTGGCCTTTTCTGTCTTCCTTTTTTAAAAATGTTTTCTCCCCATGAGACACTTGTACATTGTGTAATCTGACCCCATTTTTTCCGCTTTGACCCTCTTGGCTGTCTTTATGTCTTCATCCATCCCGCCTCACTGTCTTTTGCACTTTAGACTGCACAAGGCCTGTACAGTACAGGGGGGTGGAGCCTTTTA
This sequence comes from Stigmatopora argus, assembly GCF_051989625.1. Lineage (NCBI taxonomy): Eukaryota > Metazoa > Chordata > Actinopteri > Syngnathiformes > Syngnathidae > Stigmatopora > Stigmatopora argus. Next base: position 27,023,664 of record NC_135387.1, read on the forward strand.
CGGCCCGCTTATGATTGGCTGTCAACCGCCGGGGAGGAATTGAGGCTACTACGGCACGTGCGCATTCTCCTTACACATGCGGATCGACAACAACTAGGTTTAATGGAACAACGTAGCACACTCAAAATGCTGCTGAAAGGTTGGATATTACATTAAGAACAGTTAGCATAAAATGAATACAGTTATTATTATTTTTTTAGATTTTAAAGCCTTTTTTTCTCAACTACATTAAAAGAAGTGAACACACAAAGTAGGTTTATGCAGCTCATACTCGTTCTGAATAAACTAAAAGGGGGATTTTATGTATTTTTTGGATAGTCAAGGTGGAGTGTTCAGATCAGGGGTGTCGAACTCAGTTTGGTTGGCGTGCCACATTAATGCCAATTAGCTGGCAGTTTATTTTAAGTGCAAAAAGTAAAATTACCGACCGCCTTTGCCATTGGAAGATGAGCTTCTATCGTCAATTTAAGTGAATTGGACATCTATCATTTTCAATAGCAAGCAATGAGTTAATTTTGCATCACTTCTATTTTTAAATCTATTCCATTTTAGGGTACTTACAGGGTAACTTCTGGTAAATTTTGAATCATTTCCTATTGATTTTGAGGGACTTTCCGGGATGCTTCTGTCCCGTTGTCATTATCCATGTTAGTTCCCGTTTGTTTTGGGGCATTTTAACGTTCTTTGTTAACTCATTAGCTGCTATTGAAGGCATCATTTTGACGGCAGGGAGCGAATTAACGAATGGGATAGCGCAAGGGTGTCAGACTCGGGTTGGTTCGCGGGCCGTGTTAATGTCAACTCGATTTCATGTGGGCCGGACCATTTTAGATATAATATTTAGATTTTTTTTATATAAATTTATTTAAAGCACTGGATTAAAAGCCCTGAATATTCAGTTTTTTTATGGATCTAAAACAATGTTTATTTTAGCTTTTTTTAAATATATTTTTAGATTTTACAAAATGATTTTTGAACTAAAAAAACAGAAAAATATGGATTAGAGAATTACAATTATTGATTTAAAAGGGGGAAAATCAGGAAATGTAATATACATCTATATTTTAATTTGATTCTAAAACAGAAAGTCGGCACTCATTATTTACTTTCCCGGGCCACACAAAATGATGTGGCGGACCAGATTTGGCCCCCGGGCCGCCACTTTGACACGTGTGGGATAGCGGATAGGAAATCGAGCAAAGTCCAATACTGCCTTAACTCCATCAAACAACTCACAAACTTCTGATTTTGCGGCACTCTTGTCAAAAAACTGAAAACACTTAGAAATGCTGTACATACAGTATGAATAAAAACAATCCCGCGGACCAGAACGGTACACGGTTGATTGGTCGCCGGTCTTTTGGTGGCCGATCTTTTGGTCGCCGGTGTTTTGGTCGCCCGGAAGGTTATTGATAATTACCATTTAAATCATTGCTCAAATTCCCTAAATACAAACTGTGAATTACTATCTATTCATACTTAATACCCTATTAATTATTAGGCTAAAGAAAAGCTCCAAATTTCCCGGACTTTTATTGTTTTTTGTTGGAGAACTTGTTAAGACCCTGACTGATGTCGCTTCTTAAAGGGACAACGCATGTACATACAAACTCATACACTCACACGTCGGCTCAGTGAAACTGCTCATGGCCATTGTTGGCTTTTATTGATGCGTAGACCGAGTTGTTTTACCTTGTTTTGTCGCCGCTCTTTTGGTCGTCGGTCTTTTGGTCGCCGGTCTTTTGGTCGCCCGTTGTCGCGGTCCGGGCGACCAAAAGGCCGTGACCAAAAGACCAGCGACCAAAAGACCGGCAACCAAAAGACCGGCAACCAAAAGAGCGGCGAACAATCGACCGCACACGGACCAGAACGGACCCCCTAGCGGATCACTTCTAGCCCGCTGGCCACATGTTTGTCACCACAGGTTTAAACGACATAGTCAAGCATCATACCCAATCCTGTGGATTTTTTTGACAACTAAACAATGAGGCCAAATTTCCCTGTCATGTGCAAAGCTTCTATTATGCTATTAAGTGCAAGCAAGCAAAGTGTTACATAACACAAAACAGACAATGTCCAAGTCACTTCCATCATCCCGTAGGCCAATCACAGCAGAGCCCTGCTCGTGGCAATGAAATCATTCGTCCATTCATTTTCCCAACCGCTTCTCCTGACAAGGCTCGCGGGGGGTGCTGGAGCCTACCCCAGCGATCTACGGGCACCAGGCGAGGCACGCCCTGGTTCGACGACCGGCCAATCGTGGGGCACGAGGAGACCTAGAACCGTTCACGCTCAATTTAGCCTAGAATTTTGAGATTCAGCTTCTTCCGCCTTTTCCTGTCAAAATCTGACCGCGGCGGCTGTCAAAGTGTCCACTTTTTCCAGGCTGGGCAGCTCACCCGTGAACCCTAATGAGGACCGGCGCTTTGAGAAATGTCCGAACGGATTCGCGTGGGAAAGTACGGCGCAATTACACACTTGCTTCTTCTCTTTCTGCCCCGCGGTCCAATTTCACGAGCACGTCAAACTGGCAGATGGATGCAAAGAACAAGCAGAAGCAATGGAGGCCACCGTAAAAAAAAAAAAAAACAGGGGGGAGGGGGTGCAGGCATTGCAAACGAGAAACCAAAAGGGGAGGGGCCACTCCAGCATGATGGCCACTTTGCTCTTTAGCCTTCCTTTGACGGCGACGGACGTCCAATCCATTTCGATTCATATATTGAATCAAAACCGATCGGACTTCGGATCGCTTAACACGAGCATGCTTTTGAAGACGACGGCGTGCGCGTGCACGCTTGCACGCCTTCTCCCTGCGGGTCCACCACCACGCGAGAGGGCAAATCCTAAACGAGCACGACCGGTGCGGCAGATCGTCATGTTTGGGTGACGACTACCATGGTAACCGCTTCCATTCGGTGTCAAATCGGAGCTTTGAATGAGTTTTGGCAGCCGTCCAATGACATGCATTCCCCTGTTTCCAGTTGCACCCCCCCCCCCCCCCCCCAAAAAAAAACCGGGAAGCGTAGCGGAGCGGGGGATAAGCGCTACCCCCTTACCTCGTCACTCCCATCCCGGGGCCTCCGAGTGCCATCCCTCCGCCGGCAGCCGAGCCGTTGACGGGCTTGACGTGCTGTCCAGCGGGCATGGCGGAAGCCATGGTCCCGGCCTCTCCGGGCAGCCCGCCGCCCTCCATGCTCGCTTCGTTCCCCATCCCGATCTCGGCTCAGGAGACGCGAGGGGGGGATATGCGCCACTCTCCTCTCCCCTTTTGTCGCGATGACGCTCTTTTGGATTGGACTCCCCGACTGGATGGTTAAAAAAAAAAAGAAAAGGAAAGGGGGGATGAATCAAGGAGGGATGAGTGAACTCAGCGTTCTTCTCGTAACACCGCCATCGCCGTCATCCTCCTCCTCCTCCTCTCCCTCAGCCTCAGCACCAAGTAGGCTGGGTTCTGACGTGTGACGGGAGCGCGCTTGGGCCTACCCCGGCTGAGGGAACAGTACCTCTAAACGCCACTAGAGGGGGCAATCGGACTGCGATTGAACTTTACATTCAAGCTAGACAGGGTAAGGGGGAGAAAAAAATCCATTCATTCATTTTTTTCGAGCGCTTATCAACCACAAGGGGTGCTGGAACCTATCCCAGTTTGGGGGGGACACATACCTGTCAACCTCGGCCAATTGTTCCCCTTATTAATGATTGCAATTCCCCTTATTTGTGATAGAAAAATGTACAAATGGAACACGGCACATATTTACTCACATAGGGCAGCATTTAAAAGTCAATTTTTTTCCCAAAAGGGAATGTAGTGCCCAACAAGGGTGCCGCAAAACCAGAAGTTTGAGAGTTGTGTCATCCACTACTTCACTTTCCTCAATTTCCTATTGGTTAATTTGCCCCCTGCCGTCAAAACAGGTGGCTTCAACTGCAGCCAAAGACTTCATAAGGAACCTTAAAATGCCCCCAAAACAACAGGAAGTCACGTGGAAATGCCCTAAAATCAGTAAGAACTGACTAACGAACAATAAGACCCTCAAAATGCCGCCATCACGCAGAAGCCAGTGGCAGTAGCTCTGTCCACTCTTATTTGTTTTTCGTGTTTTACAGCTCTTCTATCTTTTTTTAATTACATTGTAATATTTCTTAATACATTCCTTTTTACTTTACTTTGTACTTTTTACTTTAATGTTTTTACAACTTTCTTTGTTTTGTTAGCCTGGCTTCTTTCTGCTTTCTGCTACTTCTTTTGTTGGAACCATTCAGCCATGCCTACGCTGTCATACACATGGGACTAGCTGTTACAATACGCAGCAGAAGGAGCAACACCTCAATGCCGCTAGAAATTAGGAGCTGGACAAAAGTGCCGGGAGAAGAAGCAACGCTTCAGACCAACCATTCCATCATGGGATAAGATGGAAGAGCTGTCGGTGCTTACCAGCAACGGAGTCAAGGGGCTCTACTCTGCTACTTTTGTCTTCAGCTCCAGACTACTGAGGAACTGTGCGGATAAGCTTGGAAGAGTGACTCTGCATATTCTCTACCTCAGTCACAGTCTGCAGAAGTTCTCCATCTTGTGGAAGACTTCCTGTGTGTGGTTCCAGTTTTATCCAACTTTACAATGTCTTTTTCTTGAGTCTGTATCCGTTTTTGCTACCGCAACCAAGATGGCGCCGTTCAAGTGGCAGCCGGTGGCGGTAGCTCCGTCCACTCTTGTTCGTTTTGTGTTTTTGCAGCTTTTCTGTCTTAATGATCTGATTTGGTGATTCTTAATGATCCCATTTACTTTGCTTTGCTTTGTACTTTGTGCTTTTGCTTTGTTGTTCTGCGGCCTTTGCGACTGTACTGTCTAACTTGTAACTGTGTCTTTTTTTCTGTATCTGCATTCCCCCCTTCTTGCTACTGTCACAATGACATTTCCCGAATACGGGATGAATAAAGTTATCCAATCCAATCCAAAATCAATAAGAAATCAAAAATCAAAAATTTACCAGATCTGTAAGTACCCAAAAATTGAAGTGAAAAACAACAACAAAAAACAAGTGATGCAAAATTGATGCATATTGCCCGCCTCAGCATATAAACCATACCCTAAAATTGGCTTATAATCATTGAATGTTACAATTTCTCGCATATAAGCCCCCCCGATTCCCAATTTTCACCTCCATATTCATGGTTTTAATAGGGAGTACAAATGTGTTACTTTGAAGGGAAAATCTTTTTAAAAAATCATCGCACATGCTATTTCTGAGATATTGTATGAATCCAAAGGATCATCTGCTGGATTCCACATTCCCAAAGGGTGTTGCCTGCACGTAGACAAATGTAAAAAATAAGTCTGTGTGTCCGTAGTGGTCTAGTTTGTTCCTTCTAATTAAGATGGCGGCAGCCTGAGCGAGTTTTTTCACGTTTTATGCAAGATATGGTTATTTATTTTTCTTGAATTTTATTCATAGACTTCAAAATAAATTCTATCTGTTTATGTTTTCTCTATTTTGAAATAAATGAACTTATTGTCTTGCATTATAGCGTTTCGTGCATGTCAAGTCTCATTTGTGCGCATATAAGCCGAACCCTGGATTCAGTCTTTTTTTTTAGCGACAAATACGGCGTATATGCAAGAAAATACGGTAAGTGATAAATCACGTTTCAGTTTCACAGACAGTGAATGAGAAGTGCCAAGCCTCCCCGTTCAAAAAGATTGGATGTCTATCACCTTCATTGGCAGTCAATGAGTTAAAAAAATGAAATCTGTAGACCTATCATATTCTCTTCTTGGATTTGATCACCCAACCTCCCCAAAAACAGGGCCTTGTTATGAAAATAGACTTCATAAGCACAGATTCAAACGTACAAGATTTTGGGAAGAACTATTTTCTCTTCGATAATTCAAATTTCAAATGACATCTTGATTGGTTGTTACACGAGGGCAAGATTGATGATTGACAATTGCCTGTGTGTCTGTTCCTTGCATCTCGACATGAACCTTATATAACTTTATTTTCTCGTAAGCTGAACGGTAATATTATTAGCCAGACCTTATGTAAGCAGTCTTATGCAAGGCATTGCGTTCACACCCCCTTTAACGTTTCGTTTATTTCACTCCCCACTTTTTCATGCTTTCAACTTGTCGGCTAAAAAGCAAGAAAATTCATTTTTTAACAACTACCTCAACGTTTACAACATTAGGTGTGCCGCATTTTTTTTCTGTCATTTAAAATGGAATATATGTTTAATAGGACGGCGACTAATGAACAAACAAACTAATCGATGATTGAATAAATTGGCAAATATTTTGAGAGTCAATAGATTTTTTGAAGGCATTTTTTGCCTAAAGAATAGTCCAAATCCTCTATTTAATGCCGATTATGTATATTTCCTGTATTAAATGTAAAAAAAAAAAAAGTCTTATAAAGGTCATTGGAATTTCCTGACTTATTTGTATTGATTAAAACAAGGTAAATATTAATTTAAAAAAACAAGAAATGTTATACAGTCATACCTCTACTTACGAATGCATATGGTTACAAAAGTTTCAGGTTATGAATTTTTTATATGCAAATGAGTGACTCGAGATACGAAAAAGATTCAAGTGACGAAATCCCCCAAAAAGTAAATGCATTTTAATGCAATCATAAAATTTGTATATAAAGTACACCTCTACTTACGAAATTTTCAAGTTATGAAAAAGGTTTTCATCAATTTCAATCAATTTTGTAAGTATTTGTAAAAATAAATACGTGGGGATCATTGTTGGAATTTCCTATGTCAAGCAAGAAGCCAAAAATCTTTGAAATTCCTTCATGTATTTTGTTTAATAATTTCCAAACAAAGAACAACATGTATTCTTGTTTAACTGACAATGACGGAATATATTTTCCCACAATCTATATTTCGAATCTAAAATGCTTTTGTGAGAATTTTGATTTTTAAGTTTTGCTTCAAATCAGGCTCATTTGAGAGGGAAAAGTTGGCAGTAAATAATCATGTTTCAAAGAGTGTGTGAGTCTTTTTGTCATAAATGCTGAAATGTGAGCATGGAGGCGGGGCTACATAAATTGTGTTAGTGTGGCAAAGGTGAATGTATGTGTGTGTGTGTTTGTTTTGGAATGAGCTAGTCCTCCCCTTCACTTTTCTCTCCCTCCCCTTCACTTTTCTCTCCCTCCCCCTTAAATGCAAAACATTACTGTGTTGGGTATCAGACTCCTTAATCGAAACAAATCTGTCAGTAATCCTGAGACGCACCCGAACATGCTAAGACAGAAAGATTCGGGTTGACCTTTTATATCTATGAAAATACTCCGTACAGTCATATCTTGTTTCTCGTGGTTAATAGGTTCCAAGGCCTGCCACAATAGGGGAATCTATACAATGTAGAGAGAATACATTATATTATTGTTATTACGTCATTTTGTTTTGAAATTGTCGCGGTAGAATTGCGTCCTGCTTGACAATCTCCCTACACTCTGTTGACCTCCCAATCAATCTCCATCTTTTCTTTGTTTTAGTTTTTTGAGCATGCTTAAAACAACTTTGTTGTTTATTTAAAATTACTGGTGCGAATGAAATGATGTTATTTCATCAAAAGCAGCTATTCAATGCTAAATTGTTTTGAATTCAACATTCAAAGTTGTTTAGTATGTTTATGTGCATGTGTTTGTATGCTAACATTAGCTTCCTCCTCACACAAACATATTTTTGCATGTTATTGTTGATTTTTTAACATTATCGAATCATTTAGTTTTCATTTCCTCTCATTTAATTTCATATTTCATACATATTCGGGACACTTTGATCCTTTTAAAGCACAGGTGTCAAAGTGGCGGCCCGGGGGCCAAATCTGGCCAGCCGCATCATTTTGTACGGCCCATGTAAGTAAATCATGAGAGCCAACTTTCTGTTTTAGGATCAAATTCTAATGAAGAGTATAGATGTATATGATATTTCCTGATTTTCCCCTTTTTAAATCAATAATTGCAATTTTTTATTCATTTTTTTCTTTTGGTGTTTTTAGGTCAAAAAGTATTTTGTAAAATCTAAAAATAAATATATAAAAATATTTTCGGTTTTCCACTTTAATTTTGAACAGAATTTTAAAAAAATATATTTCCATTTGAAATGAAAAACAAATTATTAGATGTTTCCCCTTACAAAGAAAAAAAAGTTTATAATAAACAGTTTTATATCTATAAAAATACTGAATATTTAGGGCTTTTGATCCAGTTCTTATAATCCAATTAAAAAAAAAATCTAAATATTATATCTAAAATGGTCCGGCCCACATTAAATCGAGTTGATGTTATTGTGGCCCGCGAACAAACCCGAGTTTGACACCCTTGTTTTAAAGGGTTTAGTCAGTTGTTGTTTTTTTGAGGACGGTGGAATGAATTTGAGAATTAACATATAAAATACCGCTCTACTTACGAAACGAGTTCCGGAACCAATTCATTTCGTAAGTCGGGGTATCACTGTATATACCACAGGTGTCAAAGTGGTGGCTCGGGGGCCAAATCTGGCCCGCCGCATCATTTTGTGTGGCCCGGCAAAGTAAATCATGAGTGCCGACTTTCTGTTTTAGGATCAAATTAAAATGAAGAGTATAGATGTATATTAAATTTCCTGAATTTCCCCCTTTCAAATCAATAATTGTAATTTTTTAATCCATTTTTTCTGTCTTTTTAGTTCAAAAATAATTTTGTAAAATATAAAAAAAAAAAAAAAGCTCAAATAAACATTCTTTTAGATCTATAAAAAAACGGAATATTCAGGGCTTTTAATCCAGTTCTTTTAATCAATTTATATTTAAAAAAAATCTAAATATTATATCTAAAATGGTCCGGCCCACATGAAATCGAGTTGACGTTAACATGGCCCGCGAACCAACCCGAGTCTAACACCCCTGGTATATACTGTACCCCTAAATAATACCACCATGAACAAAAAAGAAAGAAAATGTAAAGAGAATGTAAAACATGATGATTATTCAATCCCCGTTGAACCCTTAACCTAGTTACCTAAGGCATTCCCTGTGGTGGGCGTGGCTTGCTGACATCACGCCCCTGTCAAGGAGGAGGAAGAAGAAAAAGCCGGCTGGGAGGTTTCCTACAAACGACAAACCTGGGTAGCTTGCAGCAACCTGTGCTTTTGTAATTGTCCTCATGGCCTTGGGCTTGCCGCTTGGTGGAAATGCTGGCTGCAGAAGCTCGAGGCTGATCACGCTGGCCCACGGTGGCTGAATGCAAGGAGAAAAAGGAAGGTTAGCAATTGGATGAGAAGACGCATGGACATCTCATAGTAGAAAGTTGCAATCACGTGACATGGGTGAGTAACTGTCATTTTTCAAACTGGCTTTCCTAGATTCTCTCGCTCCTTTATGGCTTATAATTATTGTGTGTATGTAAGTGTGTGTGTGAGTGTGTGTGTTGGTTAGTTGAAGTTGTAAGTGGGGGATGGGTCACTCACCCTGACCTATATGTGGTGCAATGGTAACTCTTAGTGGAGTGGATTTGGGAGGTTTCATAAGGCTTGTTATGGAATCGACTGTTTTGCATTATTTACTTAACAAAGTCAAGCAGAATTTACCATATATTTTCTGCTTGGTGTTTTGTAACAGTGACGTTGCTAGAAAAATGACGGGTGCTTTAAAAAAGGGATTGTTTCATTCGGTATTGCTTTTATTTATTTTCTTATTCATCGCAAATTGAGATCTTTTTAAAGATTAAACTGCCTTTAAAGTAGGTGGCTGTTGTGTATGAATGGCTGTGAGATGAAAGTGTTTTTTTTTGCTTTTGGAGTACATGTACCGTAAATAAGGAATTTCAAGGTGATGATTTACTGTCAAAAGGCGAATTTGCTACAATTTTGGGGTTTTATGTTTTTAATTAAATGCTGTTTCGGGCATAACTTTGGTGTTTTATGCTTTTTGTTAAATTGTGTTTTTGGCATAATCAAGATATTCATCTGATTATGGCTCATGTTTATGATTTGTCGGAGATTATTTAGGTGTTGAGTCAACTCATTATTTCCTATAAATGGATGTAAATTAAAATGTTTATTTCTTTGATCTTAAAATGTACATTGGAAAAACGTTAAGCATTTCATAAAAGTTGGACCATGAAATATTCATGGTCATTCTGGCTCATTTTTATCATTTAATGTTATTTTTATCGTTTACTTATTATTTATTGATTACTTAGTCATTGTCTTTTTGTTTGTTGTTGTCATTTGTGCACTTCCCTACTTATTTATGTTGTGAATACTTATTTCTTTATTACTTATTTATTGATTATTTACTTATTATGTATTTGTATTTTATCATTTACACGTATTTTTTATTGTTTACTTATTATTTAATGTCATTATATATTATTTATTGATAATTTATTTGTCCGTTTGTTGTCATTTGTGCACTTCCCTACTTATTTATGTTGTGACCACTTATTATGTTGACTACTTATTTATTCATCCCTTATTAATTTATTATTTAATTATAATTTAATTGTTATCATTTACCTATTATCTCATGTTCTTTTTATCGTTTACTTACTTCCATGTTATTACTTACTTATCATTGATTGATGACTCATTAGCCTGTTTGTTTGTTGTTATCATGAGTGCACTTCGTGTGAAGCTTTAAATCTCATTCCACTTGAATAATGACAATAGAAGCATTCAATTCCATTCAATTATAAATCAGGAATCCTCCCACTTGCATCTTTTTTTATAGCAAGCTAAAAATTCCCTTTTCTTCTAATTACAACGTTATTCGCTATCCTAAAAGTCCTTTTTCTCCCTTTGAGAAAGAGACTTGAGTGTGTGGGCGTCACCTTCTGCCACAGGATGTGTGTGTCACCCACAGTCGAACGTAGAAGTCCCCCCTCAGTGGGCCCCATCTCGAACATGAGGTTATGTAAGTTTTTTTCTTCAGCTGCCAACCCTCCTTCCTCGCTCTACCTCATGATGACACTGTTATTCTGAGCCAGTCTGTAGTGCAGTGAGTCAGTCAGTCACTGTGGCAGTAGTGCTATCGAGAAACCAACTTAGAAGCCTCCCGTAGGCTTTTCTAAGGCTACTTAGATACTTACAAGAGGTTTTAACACGCGAGTTTGGAGCGGAGGAAGAGAATTTTGAAAGAAAATCGCATTTTTTTTCGACACTCCAATGTTGCTCTTGGACGAAGCAGAGTCGTTCGCAGGTATGAAATTACATGAAATTACCTTTGTGAAAGGGGGGTTTAAATGGTAAATGTTGTTTACTTCGAACTGTATGTAGACACGAGAATGCGTTACGGTTGTTAGCTGATAGATGTGAAGTCACTTAACGGTGTTGTGTAACACTGGGTGCATACCTACTTTGAACACGTCCCGTCCAGTCACTATTTTTATGACTCCTTTCGCCTTCTCTTTCCCTTTTCTGTACTTCTACATTCTTCTTTTATATTTCTTTTTCAGTTGTTTTTAAACACGATTTCTCTGCTCGTTCCACATGCGCCCAGCTGGCGTCCCCCTGATGTTTGTCGTCTTGCAAGCTGTGCTCTGATTGGCTGTTTCTAGGGTTACTTAAAGCAATGCCCTCGTGTGATTGGCCATTTAGGGCCGGGATTTTTGCATATCCGCATGCGGATCGGGTGAACATGGTTGCCTGTATTGCGCATGCGCAATAGGTTTTACTTTAGGGTTATCACTATTATAACGTTTTATTATATAATTATTAATATATTATATTAATTTTATTTATACAAGTATTTATTTTTTTCTTCGGTGCTGCGTCCTAGTAGCAAAAGTGGCTTTTTTGCTTACGAGTTTCAGCGTGGATTTTCACATTTTTATGAACTTAAAAAAAATTAATAATAATAATAGCGGAAAAAAATCGCGAAGTAGTGAATTAATAGGATAAATCAAGACGTGATAATTGAGGGATTGATGTATGTCAGAAATACCATTTGCGATGATTTTTCTTAAGATTTTCCCTTCAAAGTAACACATTTGTACTCCCTATTAAAACCATAAATATGGAAGTGAAAATTGTCAATCAAGGCAGCGTCTTATATAAGAGAAATTGTAAAATTCAACCATTTTAAGGCCATTTTAAGGGTACAGCTTAAACCCAGAGTCGGCTTATATGCGATAAAATATGTACATACTAATTTTATATTATGTCTGCATGTCATTTGATTACTTTACATGAACAGAAGGTGTTTTATGCAAGTTGATTTGCAAGGCAAATGGAGCCTCAGAGCATCCCAACAAATTTTATCGACCCTATTGAAAATCTCTGGCTTATCTTACCATTTGTGTTGGCAAACGTGGCATTATTTTGTGGCATCATACCTGGCAGATTCCTGGCGTATCGAGTTCTTTGTGTGCAGACGCGTAGGTCTGCGTTTCCTGTTTTTCATTTCGTAATCCGTCCATCTTTAAGATCCAGCGATTATGTAAAGTGGAGATCTGGTTCTGTGTGTCTCTGGCAAAGCAACTGAGAAAAGAGGAAGAAAATGAAAGGTGAAGGCACATTCAAAGTTTATTTACTTTCCAGATAATTCCGGTTAAGTAAGACACTCAAAATGAGCATTTGCTTCAGGTCGGTCCAAAAGACGGATTGATTGATTGATTCATTGATTAATGTTGTTTTTTTGTGCCTTTGTTGTTACTGCTATGTGCACCAAAGTATACACCAACAGTATATTAGTGTTATTATAAGTTGATTTTTTTGTAGCATATTAAATGCATACGTCACTGAGACTCATATTGTTTGCATAGGAGTGTTTCCTTGGCCTTTGTGTGAGCATATTTATTATTTGTAGCACAAGTGGCGGCCCGGGGGGCAAATCTTATAATCACAAGGATCGTGAGGGGTGCTGGAGCTTATCCCAGCCAACCGCGGGCACCTGAATCGGTGGCCAGCCAATCGCAAGGAGAAAGATAACCATTCACGCTCACTCTCATACAATTTAGCATACAATTAGCTTAGCATGCTTGCTTTTGGGATGTCGGAGGAAACCGGAGTACCCAGAGAAAACCCACACATGCTCGGGGAAAACATGCAAACCCCTCACAGGAACATCTGACCTTGGATTTGAACACTCGATCTTACTACTGCGAGGCCCACGCGCTAACCACTCCACCAGTTCCCCAACTTAGTTATTATTTATACATTAATAACGATAATAACGTTAGAAATAATTGATCAAGGTATTTATTAATCATTTAAATAACAATACTTAGTGGTTAATTAACGGCATACTTAAAAAATATATAATTTAGCCTACATTTGGTTTATTTTTATGACCGTCTTTAACCTAGAGCACATGTGTCAAAGTGGCGGCCCGGGGGCCAAATCTGGCCCGCCGCATCATTTTGTGTGGCCCGGGAAAGTCAATCATGAGTGCCGACTTTCTGTTTTAGGATCAAATTAAAATGAAAAGTATAGATGTATATTAAATTTCCTGATATTCCCCCTTTTAATCAAAAATTTTAATTTTTTAATCCATTTTTTCTGTGTTTTTAGTTCAAAAATCATTTTGTAAAATCTAAAAATATATTTAAAAAAAGCTCAAATAAACATTGTTTTCGATCTATAAAAAACCGAATATTCAGGGCTTTTAATCCAGTTCTTTTAATCTATTTATTTAAAAAAAAATCTAAATATTATATCTAAAATGGATAACGTTAAAGCGTTAATTTGTAGGATGAAATATTATAAGCTAAAAGCTCATTTTAATTTTTGCTAACTTTCTTTGCCAAATATTTCCTAAATATTTCTCAGATGAAGTATTGTGACATTCATTCTATCGAGGAATTGAAAAACATACATTTAAAGTGATTACATAATCTGTTCATTAACCAAATGCAGTATAACATGGCTGTGAGTATTTTGTACACACCAAGCTTTTGGAAAAAGTTTGAAGTTTTTCTTATATGTATAAATGCTGCACAACTCTTTATACAGAAAAGTTTATTTCTATTTTTTTGCTTTCTCAGATGAGTCTCACAGCGCCCCCTTCAGTTCCAAGAATGGGGCACAGGGAGGTGACCTCAGGGAATGGCAGTGCACCCCTCCTCACCCTTCTACCTCACCTTCAGGGGGGACGCCGGCCAAAGCTCCCCCCTCGCAGCCTACTTCGAGACCCCGCCCTGGGGTCGCCAGCCAAAGACCCGCCCCTTCCTCCAGCATGACCGAAAATAGGAAAAGAAGCTCAAAAGCTTCGCACATGCGACGTAACATTCGGTAAGACAATCTGTTTCGGTGACCTCATCAAAATGCGACTTGATTTTTGTGTGCTATTTGGAAAATGTGACTTTGCCACTAAGACATAGGATGCAATTCTATTTAAAATCATGCATGGCCAATTACGCTAAATTTTAAGCATTTATTACATATTAGAACAATAATGTGAACAAAAAAACACGTTTCTTCAACCCAGATAGCATTTTTTTGGGGGGGGGGGGGGGTCTGAATCTGTGTTTTTGGTTACTGTCACTAACCCGGTTTAAAAAAAAAAAATCAAAATTCCGAACCCAATCTATATTGCGTATGTGAGCTGCTGTATTTTTCTTAATATAAGTCATACCAACTAAAGAATACATAATGAGAAAAATATATTTAAGTTGCATTTTTGGGGAGGACAATCATTGACTTGATCAGAAAACAAGAGCAAACCGTTGCTAAAGTAACAATAGTAAAATACAGAAC